>NC_091459.1:151490056-151790056 GCF_027789765.1 Dendropsophus ebraccatus | reverse complement strand
TATAGGTGACACACAGGAGGAGGAGGATAATACAGGTGACACACAGGAGGAGGAGGAGGATAATACAGGTGACACACAGGAGGATAATACAGGTGACACAGGAGGAGGAGGATAATACAGGTGACACACAGGAGGAGGAGGAGGATAATACAGGTGACACACAGGAGGAGGAGGAGGATAATACAGGTGACACACAGGAGGAGGAGGATAATACAGGTGACACACAGGAGGAGGAGGAGGATAATACAGGTGACACACAGGAGGAGGAGGAGGATAATACAAGTGACAAACAGGAGGATAATACAGGTTACACACAGGAGGAGGAGGATAATACAGGTGACACACAGGAGGAGGAGGAGGATAATACAGGTGACACACAGGAGGAGGATAATACAGGTGACACACAGGAGGAGGAGGATAATACAGGTGACACACAGGAGGAGGAGGATAATACAGGTGACACACAGGAGGAGGAGGATAATACAGGTGACACAGGAGGAGGAGAATAATACAGGTGACACACAGGAGGAGGAGGATAATACAGGTGACACACAGGAGGAGGAGGACAATACAGGTGACACACAGGAGGAGGAGGATAATACAGGTGACACACAGGAGGAGGAGGATAATGCAGGTGACACACAGGAGGAGGAGGATAATACAGGTGACACACAGGAGGAGGAGGATAATACAGGTGACACACAGGAGGAGGAGGAGAATACAGGTGACACACAGGAGGAGGAGGAGAATACAGGTGACACACAGGAGGAGGAGGATAATACAGGTGACACAGGAGGAGGAGAATAATACAGGTGACACACAGGAGGAGGAGGATAATACAGGTGACACACAGGAGGAGGAGGACAATACAGGTGACACACAGGAGGAGGAGGATAATACAGGTGACACACAGGAGGAGGAGGACAATACAGATGACACACAGGAGGAGGAGGACAATACAGGTGACACACAGGAGGAGGAGGATAATACAGGTGACACACAGGAGGAGGAGGATAATACAGGTGACACACAGGAGGAAGAGGATAATACAGGTGACACACAGGAGGAGGAGGATAATACAGGTGACACAGGAGGAGGAGAATACAGGTGACACACAGGAGGAGGAGGATAATACAGGTGACACACAGGAGGAGGAGGATAATACAGGTGACACACAGGAGGAAGAGGATAATACAGGTGACACACAGGAGGAGGAGGATAATACAGGTGACACAGGAGGAGGAGAATACAGGTGACACACAGGAGGAGGAGGATAATACAGGTGACAGAAGAGGAGAAGGATAATACAGGTGACACACAGGAGGAGGAGGAGGAGGATAATACAGGTGACACACAGGAGGAGGATATTACTGGTGACACACAGGAGGAAAAGGATAATACAGGTGACACAGGAGGAGGAGGAGGATAATACAGGTGACACACAGGAGGAGGAGGATAATACAGGTGACACAGGAGGAGGAGGAGAATACAGGTGACACAGGAGGAGGAGGATAATACAGGTGACACAGGAGGAGGAGGATAATACAGGTGACACACAGGAGGAGGAGGATAATACAGGTGACACAGGAGGAGGAGGATAATACAGGTGACACAGGAGGAGGAGAATAATACAGGTGACACACAGGAGGAGGAGGATAATACAGGTGACACACAGGAGGAGGAGGATAATACAGGTGACACACAGGAGGAGGAGGATAATACAGGTGACACACAGGAGGAGGAGGATAATACAGGTGACACAGGAGGAGGAGGATAATACAGGTGACACAGGAGGAGGAGAATAATACAGGTGACACACAGGAGGAGGAGGATAATACAGGTGACACACAGGAGGAGGAGGATAATACAGGTGACACACAGGAGGAGGAGGATAATACAGGTGACACACAGGAGGAGGAGGATAATACAGGTGACACACAGGAGGAGGAGGATAATACAGGTGACACACAGGAGGAGGGGGAGAATACAGGTGACACACAGGAGGAGGGGGAGAATACAGGTGACACACAGGAGGAGGAGGATAATACAGGTGACACAGGAGGAGGAGAATAATACAGGTGACACACAGGAGGAGGAGGATAATACAGGTGACACACAGGAGGAGGAGGACAATACAGGTGACACACAGGAGGAGGAGGATAATACAGGTGACACACAGGAGGAGGAGGACAATACAGATGACACACAGGAGGAGGAGGACAATACAGGTGACACACAGGAGGAGGAGGATAATACAGGTGACACACAGGAGGAGGAGGATAATACAGGTGACACACAGGAGGAGGATAATACAGGTGACACACAGGAGGAGGAGGATAATACAGATGACACACAGGAGGAGGACAATACTGGTGACACACAGGAGGAGGAGAATAATACAGGTGACACAGGAGGAGGAGGACAATACAGGTGACACACAGGAGGAGGAGGATAATACAGGTGACACACAGGAGGAGGAGGATAATACAGGTGACACACAGGAGGAAGAGGATAATACAGGTGACACACAGGAGGAGGAGGATAATACAGGTGACACAGGAGGAGGAGAATACAGGTGACACACAGGAGGAGGAGGATAATACAGGTGACACACAGGAGGAGGAGGATAATACAGGTGACACACAGGAGGAGGAGAATAATACAGGTGACACAGGAGGAGGAGGACAATACAGGTGACACACAGGAGGAGGAGGATAATACAGGTGACACACAGGAGGAGGAGGATAATACAGGTGACACACAGGAGGAAGAGGATAATACAGGTGACACACAGGAGGAGGAGGATAATACAGGTGACACACAGGAGGAGGAGGATAATACAGGTGACACAGGAGGAGGAGAATACAGGTGACACACAGGAGGAGGAGGATAATACAGGTGACACACAGGAGGAGGAGGATAATACAGGTGACAGAAGAGGAGAAGGATAATACAGGTGACACACAGGAGGAGGAGGAGGAGGATAATACAGGTGACACACAGGAGGAGGATATTACTGGTGACACAGAAGGAGGAGAATAATACAGGTGACACACAGGAGGAAAAGGATAATACAGGTGACACAGGAGGAGGAGGATAATACAGGTGACACACAGGAGGAGGAGGAGAATACAGGTGACACAGGAGGAGGAGGATAATACAGGTGACACAGGAGGAGGAGGATAATACAGGTGACACACAGGAGGAGGAGGATAATACAGGTGACACACAGGAGGAGGAGGATAATACAGGTGACACAGAGGAGGAGGAGGATAATACAGGTGACACAGGAGGAGGAGGATAATACAGGTGACACACAGGAGGAGGAGGATAATACAGGTGACACACAGGAGGAGGAGGATAATACAGGTGACACACAGGAGGAGGAGGATAATACAGGTGACACACAGGAGGAGGAGGATAATACAGGTGACACAGGAGGAGGAGGATAATACAGGTGACACACAGGAGGAGGAGGATAATACAGGTGACACACAGGAGGAGGAGGATAATACAGGTGACACACAGGAGGAGGAGGATAATACAGGTGACACACAGGAGGAGGAGGATAATACAGGTGACACACAGGAGGAGGAGGATAATACAGGTGACACACAGGAGGAGGAGGATAATACAGGTGACACACAGGAGGAGGAGGATAATACAGGTGACACACAGGAGGAGGAGGATAATACAGGTGACACACAGGAGGAGGAGGAGGATAATCCAGGTCCAGTCTACTGAAGGCAGCTATATAAGGCTGGGTTCACACTCCGTATATTTCAGTCAGTATTGTGGTCCTTATATTGCAAACAAAACCAGGAGTGGATTAAAAACACAGAAAGGATCTGTTCACACAATGGTGAAATTGAGTGGATGGCCGCCATATAATAGTAAATAACGGCCATTATTTCAATATAACGGCCGTTGTTCTAAAATAACAGCAAATATTTGCCACTATATGGCGGCCATCCACTCAATTACATCATTGTGTGAACAGATCCTTTCTGTGTTTTTAATCCACTCCTGGTTTTGGTTGCAATATGAGGACCACAATACTGACTGAAATATACGTAGTGTGAACGCAGCCTAATGGTGTGTTTACACAGACAGATTTATCTGACAGATCTTTAAAGCCAAAACCAGGAACAGACTATAAACAGAGATCAGGTCATAAAGGAAAGACTGAGATCGATCCTCTTTTCAAATCCATTCCTGGCTTTGGCTTCCAAAATCTGTCAGATAAATCTTTCTGTGTAAACGCACCCTAACAGCTATACTTACTGTATCCAGGCTCACTCCTGAAGGCAGCTATATAACAGCTATACTTACTGTATCCAGGTCCAGTCTCCTGAAGGCAGCTATATAACAGCTATACTTACTGTATCCAGGCTCACTCCTGAAGGCAGCTATATAACAGCTATACTTACTGTATCCAGGTCCAGTCTCCTGAAGGCAGCTATATAACAGCTGTACTTACTGTATACAGGTCCAGTCTCCTGAGGGTTGCTATATACCAGTTATACTTACTGTATCCAGGTCCAGTCTCCTGAAGGCAGCTATATACCAGCTATACTTACTGTATCCAGGTCCAGTCTCCTGAAGGCAGCTATATAACAGCTATACTTACTGTATCCATGTCTAGTCTCCTGAAGGCAGCTATATACCAGCTATACTTACTGTATCCAGGTCCAGTCTCCTGAAGGCAGCTATATAACAGCTATACTTACTGTATCCAGGTCCAGTCTCCTGAAGGCTGCTATATTCCAGCTATACTTACTGTATCCAGGCCCAGTCTCCTGATGGCAGCTATAAAACAGCTATACTTACTGTATCCAGGTCCAGTCTCCTATATAACAGCTATACTTACTGTATCCAGGTCCAGTCTCCTGAAGGCTGCTATATAACAGCTATACTTACTGTATCCAGGTCCAGTCTCCTGAAGGCTGCTATATACTGGCTATACTTACTGTATCCAGGTCCAGTCTCCTGACTGCTATATACCAGTTATACTTACTGTATCCAGGCCCAGTCCCATGAAGGCAGCTATATAACAGCTATACTTACTGTATCCATGTCCAGTCTCCTGAAGGCAGCTATATAACAGCTATACTTACTGTATCCAGGTCCAGTCTCCTGAGGGCTGCTATATACCAGCTATACTTACTGTATCCAGGTCCAGTCTCCTGAAGGCAGCTATATAACAGCTATACTTACTGTATCCAGGTCCAGTCTCCTGAAGGCAGCTATATAACAGCTATACTTACTGTATCCAGGTCCAGTCTCCTGAAGGCAGCTATATAACAGCTATACTTACTGTATCCAGGTCCAGTCTCCTGAAGGCAGCTATAGAACAGCTATACTTACTGTATCCAGGTCCAGAGTCCTGAAGGCTGCTATATAACAGCTATACTTACTGTATCCAGGTCCAGTCTCCTGAAGGCAGCTATATAACAGCTGTACTTACTGTATCCAGGTCCAGTCTCCTGAGGGCTGCTATATACCAGCTATACTTACTGTATCCAGGTCCAGTCTCCTGAGGGCTGCTATATACCAGCTATACTTACTGTATCCAGGTCCAGTCTCCTGAGGGCTGCTATATAACAGCTATACTTACTGTAACCAGGTCCAGTCTCCTGAAGGCTGCTATATAACAGCTATACTTACTGTATCCAGGTCCAGTCTCCTGAAGGCAGCTATATAACAGCTGTACTTACTGTATCCAGGTCCAGTCTCCTGAGGGCTGCTATATACCAGCTATACTTACTGTATCCAGGTCCAGTCTCCTGAGGGCTGCTATATACCAGCTATACTTACTGTATCCAGGTCCACTCTCCTGACTGCTATATACCAGCTATACTTACTGTATCCAGGTCCAGTCTCCTAAAGGGGTTCTATATAACAGCTATACTTACTGTAACCAGGTCCAGTTTCCTGAAGGCTGCTATATAACAGCTATACTTACTGTATCCAGGCCCAGTCTCCTGAAGGCTGCTATATATACCAGCTATACTTACTGTATCCAGGTCCAGTCTCCTGAAGGCAGCTATATAACAGCTATACTTACTGTATCCAGGTCCAGTCTCCTGACTGCTATATAACAGCTATACTTACTGTATCCAGGTCCAGTCTCCTGAAGGCTGCTATATACCAGCTGTACTTACTGTATCCAGGTCCAGTCTCCTGAAGGCAGCTATATAACAGCTATACTTACTGTATCCAGGTCCAGTCTCCTGAAAGCAGCTATATTCCAGCTATTCTTACTGTATCCAGGTCCAGTCTCCTGAAGGCTGCTATATACCAGCTGTACTTACTGTATCCAGGCCCAGTCTCCTGAAGGCAGCTATATACCAGCTATACTTACTGTATCCAGGTCCAGTCTCCTGACTGCTATATACCAGCTATACTTACTGTATCCAGGTCCAGTCTCCTGAAGGCAGCTATATAACAGCTATACTTACTGTATCCAGGTCCAGTCTCCTGAAGGCTGCTATATTCCAGCTATTCTTACTGTATCCAGGTCCAGTCTCCTGAAGGCTGCTATATTCCAGCTATACTTACTGTATCCAGGTCCATTCTCCTATATAACAGCTATACTTACTGTATCCAGGTCCAGTCTCCTGACTGCTATATACCAGCTATACTTACTGTATCCAGGTCCAGTCTCCTGAAGGCAGCTATATAACAGCTATACTTACTGTATCCAGGTCCAGTCTCCTGAAGGCAGCTATATACCAGCTATACTTACTGTATCCAGGTCCAGTCTCCTGATGTCAGCTATATAACAGCTGTACTTACTGTATCCAGGTCCAGTCTCCTGACTGCTATATAACAGCTATACTTACTGTATCCAGGTCCAGTCTCCTGAAGGCTGCAAAATAATAGCTGTACTTATTGTATCCAGGTCCAGTCTCCTGACTGCTATATAACAGCTATACTTACTGTATCCAGGTCCAGTCTCCTGTTGGCAGCTATATAACAGCTATACTTACTGTATCCTGGTCCAGTCTCCTGAAGGCTGATATATAACAGCTATACTTACTGTGTCCAGGTCCAGCCTCCTGAAGGCTGCTATATAACAGCTATACTTACTGTATCCAGGTCCAATCTCCTGAAGGCTGCTATATAACAGCTGTACTTACTGTATCCAGGTCCAGTCTCCTGAAGGCAGCTATATAACAGCTATACTTACTGTATCCAGGTCCAGTTTCCTGAAGGCTGCTATATAACAGCTATACTTACTGTATCCAGGTCCAGTCTCCTGAAGACGGCTATATAACAGCTATACTTACTGTATCCAGGTCCAGTCTCCTGAAGGCAGCTATATAACAGCTATACTTACTGTATCCAGGTCCAGTCTCCTGAAGGCAGCTATATAACAGCTATACTTACTGTATCCAGGTCCAGTCTCCTGAAGGCTGCTATATAACAGCTATACTTACTGTATCCAGGTCCAGTCTCCTGCTATATAACAGCTATACTTACTGTATCCAGGTCCAGTCTCCTGAAGGCTGCTATATAACAGCTATACTTACTGTATCCAGGTCCAGTCTCCTGAAGGCAGCTATATAACAGTTATACTTACTGTATCCAGGTCCAGTCTCCTGAAGGCTGCTATATAACAGCTGTACTTACTGTATCCAGGTCCAGTCTCCTGAAGGCAGCTATATAACAGTTATACTTACTGTATCCAGGTCCAGTCTCCTGAAGGCAGCTATATAACAGCTATACTTACTGTATCCAGGTCCAGTCTCCTGCTATATAACAGCTATACTTACTGTATCCAGGTCCAGTCTCCTGAAGGCTGCTATATAACAGCTATACTTACTGTATCCAGGTCCAGTCTCCTGAAGGCAGCTATATAACAGCTATACTTACTGTATCCAGGTCCAGTCTCCTGCTATATAACAGCTGTACTTACTGTATCCAGGTCCAGTCTCCTGAAGGCTGCTATATAACAGCTATACCTACTGTATCCAGGTCCAGTCTCCTGAAGGCAGCTATATAACAGCTATACTTACTGTATCCAGGTCCAGTCTCCTGCTATATAACAGCTGTACTTACTGTATCCAGGTCCAGTCTCCTGAAGGCAGCTATATAACAGCTGTACTTACTGTATCCAGGTCCAGTCTCCTGAAGGCAGCTTTATAACAGCTATACTTACTGTATCCAGGTCCAGTCTCCTATATAATATAACAGCTATACTTACTGTATCCAGGTCCAGTCTCCTGAAGGCAGCTATATAACAGCTGTACTTACTGTATCCAGGTCCAGTCTCCTGAAGGCAGCTTTATAACAGCTATACTTACTGTATCCAGGTCCAGTCTCCTATATAATATAACAGCTATACTTACTGTATCCAGGTCCAGTCTCCTGAAGGCAGCTATATAACAGCTGTACTTACTGTATCCAGGTCCAGTCTCCTGAAGGCAGCTTTATAACAGCTATACTTACTGTATCCAGGTCCAGTCTCCTATATAATATAACAGCTATACTTACTGTATCCAGGTCCAGTCTCCTGAAGGCTGCTATATAACAGCTATACTTACTGTATCCAGGTCCAGTCTCCTGCTATATAACAGCTATACTTACTGTATCCAGGTCCGGTCTCCTGAAGGCAGCTATATAACAGCTATACTTACTGTATCCAGGTCCAGTCTCCTGAACGCAGCTATATACCAGCTATACTTACTGTATCCAGGTCCAGTCTCCTGAAGGCAGCTATATAACAGCTATACTTACTGTATCCAGGTCCAGTCTCCTGAAGGCAGCTATATAACAGCTATACTTACTGTATCCAGGTCCAGTCTCCTGAAGGCTGCTATATAACAGCTATACTTACTGTATCCAGGTCCAGTCTCCTATATAATATAACAGCTGTACTTACTGTATCCAGGTCCAGTCTCCTGACTGCTATATACCAGCTATACTTACTGTATCCAGGTCCAGTCTCCTGAAGGCTGCTATATACCAGCTATACTTACTGTATCCAGGTCCAGTCTCCTGAAGGCAGCTATATAACAGCTATACTTACTGTATCCAGGTCCAGTCTCCTGAGGGCAGCTATATACCAGCTATACTTACTGTATCCAGGTCCAGTCTCCTGAAGGCAGCTATATACCAGCTATACTTACTGTATCCAGGTCCAGTCTCCTGAAGGCTGCTATATAACAGCTATACTTACTGTATCCAGGTCCAGTCTCCTGAAGGCAGCTATATAACAGCTATACTTACTGTATCCAGGTCCAGTCTCCTGAAGGCTGCTATATACCAGCTATACTTACTGTATCCAGGTCCAGTCTCCTGACTGCTATATAACAGCTATACTTACTGTATCCAGGTCCACTCTCCTGCTATATAACAGCTATACTTACTGTATCCAGGTCCAGAGACCTGAAGGCTGCTATATAACAGCTATACTTACTGTATACAGGTCCAGTCTCCTGAAGGCAGCTATATAACAGCTATACTTACTGTATCCAGGTCCAGTCTCCTGATGTCAGCTATATAACAGCTGTACTTACTGTATCCAGGTCCAGTCTCCTGAAGGCAGCTATATAACAGCTATACTTACTGTATCCAGGTCCAGTCTCCTGAAGGCAGCTATATAACAGCTATACTTACTGTATCCAGGTCCAGTCTCCTGAAGGCGGCTATATACCAGCTGTACTTACTGTATCCAGGTCCAGTCTCCTGAAGGCTGCTATATACCAGTTATACTTCTTAAGCTTTTTAGTCTTGTGCTGGTAGAAAATTACCATTTTTCTAAATTTCAACCTTAAATACTGCAGTTTTATAAGGAATATATGAAATATTGTGCTGAATTCTGCCCCAAAGTCATCATTCCTGAGTGTGGCGCTCCTGCATATGTGGTGCTATTGCTGGGAGACTTGATGGGGCAGGAAGGGAGGGGCGGCATTGGTGGATTATTATGTGGACATGTGAGAGGAGTTATGAGTGGGGGAGAAGTCCCTCGGTCCTGGCGCACACCGCATGAGCCTGAAACACTGTAGGTATATTAGACTAAACCCATGAAGTCCCTTCAGTCACATGACTGCCTTTGTGTCAGCGCACAGGAAGTGTTATACCTGCTCCGGCCTCCACTGCTCTCCCAGTCACCAGCTGCACAGTGGGGAAGTGACTGTGTGACGGACGTGCTGCTCAGCCTGTCAGAGTACAGAGACACCGGTCAGAGCTGGACAGTGGGGAGGTGTCTGTGTGACGGACGTGCCGCTCAGCCTATCAGAGTACAGAGACACCAGTCACCAGCTGGGGAGGTGTCTGTGTGACGGACGTGCTGCTCAGCCTGTCAGAGTACAGAGACACCGGTCAGAGCTGGACAGTGGGGAGGTCTCTGTGTGACGGACGTGCTGCTCAGCCTGTCAGAGTACAGAGACATCAGTCACCAGCTGGGGAGGTGTCTGTGTGACGGACGTGCTGCTCAGCCTGTCAGAGTACAGAGACGTCAGTCACCAGCTGGGGAGGTGTCTGTGTGACGGACGTGCCGCTCAGCCTGTCAGAGTACAGAGACGTCAGTCACCAGCTGGGGAGGTGTCTGTGTGACGGACGTGCTGCTCAGCCTGTCAGAGTACAGAGACGTCAGTCACCAGCTGGGGAGGTGTCTGTGTGACGGACGTGCTGCTCAGCCTGTCAGAGTACAGAGACGTCAGGCACCAGCTGGGGAGGTGTCTGTGTGACGGACGTGCCGCTCAGCCTATCAGAGTACAGAGACACCGGTCAGAGCTGGACAGTGGGGAGGTCTCTGTGTGACGGACGTGCTGCTCAGCCTGTCAGAGTACAGAGACATCAGTCACCAGCTGGGGAGGTGTCTGTGTGACGGACGTGCTGCTCAGCCTGTCAGAGTACAGAGACACCGGTCAGAGCTGGACAGTGGGGAGGTCTCTGTGTGACGGACGTGCTGCTCAGCCTATCAGAGTACAGAGACGTCAGTCACCAGCTGGGGAGGTGTCTGTGTGACGGACGTGCTGCTCAGCCTGTCAGAGTACAGAGACGTCAGTCACCAGCTGGGGAGGTGTCTGTGTGACGGACGTGCCGCTCAGCCTGTCAGAGTACAGAGACGTCAGTCACCAGCTGGGGAGGTGTCTGTGTGACGGACGTGCTGCTCAGCCTGTCAGAGTACAGAGACGTCAGTCACCAGCTGGGGAGGTGTCTGTGTGACGGACGTGCTGCTCAGCCTGTCAGAGTACAGAGACACCGGTCACCAGCTGGGGAGGTGTCTGTGTGACGGACGTGCTGCTCAGCCTGTCAGAGTACAGAGACGTCAGTCACCAGCTGGGGAGGTGTCTGTGTGACGGACGTGCTGCTCAGCCTGTCAGAGTACAGAGACACCGGTCAGAGCTGCACAGTGGGGAGGTGTCTGTGTGACGGACGAGCTGCTCAGCCTGTCAGAGTACAGAGACACCGGTCACCAGCTGGGGAGGTGTCTGTGTGACGGACGTGCTGCTCAGCCTGTCAGAGTACAGAGACGTCAGTCACCAGCTGGACAGTGGGGAGGTGTCTGTGTGACGGACGTGCTGCTCAGCCTGTCAGAGTACAGAGACGTCAGTCACCAGCTGGACAGTGGGGAGGTGTCTGTGTGACGGACGTGCTGCTCAGCCTGTCAGAGTACAGAGACGTCAGTCACTAGCTGGGGAGGTGTCTGTGTGATGGACGTGCTGCTCAGCCTGTCAGAGTACAGAGACGTCAGTCACCAGCTGGGGAGGTGTCTGTGTGACGGACGTGCTGCTCAGCCTGTCAGAGTACAGAGACACCGGTCAGAGCTGGACAGTGGGGAGGTCTCTGTGTGACGGACGTGCTGCTCAGCCTGTCAGAGTACAGAGACGTCAGTCACCAGCTGGACAGTGGGGAGGTGTCTGTGTGACGGACGTGCTGCTCAGCCTATCAGAGTACAGAGACGTCAGTCACCAGCTGGACAGTGGGGAGGTGTCTGTGTGACGGACGTGCCGCTCAGCCTGTCAGAGTACAGAGACACCGGTCACCAGCTGGGGAGGTGTCTGTGTGACGGACGTGCTGCTCAGCCTATCAGAGTACAGAGACACCGGTCAGAGCTGATGCTGCTCCGCGCTCCCTCCCTGCTCTGATATAAATGGGTGGAGGCCTTCATGCCTTGTCCAGGTCTTTGGGCTCGTGCGGTTCTTGTTTGCTCCTGTTTGTGTTTCATCCTCTTCATCTGTATTGTGGACTTAGCCTTCTCGATTGCTGATTTGGTTGTGACCTCCTGGTTGTCACTCGGCTTGTTAGGTTTTCTCTTTCTGCTTTCTCTGATTGACTTCTGGCTTGGACTTGTGGTACTTCTGCATTGTGATTCTGTGTATGACGTGACCTCCTGGTTTGACCTGACTTGTTGGTATTTGGTTTTTCTTTCTCCTCTGTCTGACCTTTGTTGTTAGGTTTGCTGGGACTTGTAGTTCTCCTGTTCTTGTTTTGCCCTTGCTTTCTCCAGATGGTGACTGTTTCATTTCCCCTCCTTGCACTTAGCCAGTGTAGGGACCGTCGCCCAGTTGGTGACTGCTGCTTAGGGCAGGTCGTCCAAGTAGACAGGGCCATGGGGCCTGGGTTCAGAATAGGGCTCACTACTTCCCTGCCCCAGACATGACGGGAAGTGACGCGTTCTCCATAATAACGAGTGTAAGTGGCAGAGCTGCTTTATATCGCTGCCGCTTCAGGGATTAATGGTCATTTTCTATTTCCTCCTAAAATGTATTTCCATCTTCTGTCGTCCCTGAGATTTTACTTGCAAAACTCCAAAGAGCGAGTGTCTGGTGTTGCGGCCATAAATCTGATCCGGTTCAGCTGTTCATAGGATCATATATCCCAGCAAATAAATAACGTGACGTGAGAGGAAGATCTCCAGAGCTGCTCAGATACAGGAGATGGAAGCCGTACACAACACCCTCATAGCTATCAGTTATGGGACTCCTCTCTCTGCCCGGAAACTTCTTCATCATAGCTGTGAATACTGGAGAAGTCTGCAGGAACAGGAGAGATGGAAGCCGTACACAACACCCTCATAGCTATCAGTTATGGGACTCTTCTCTCTGCCCCGAAACTTCTTCATCATAGCTGTGAATACTGGAGAAGTCTGCAGGAACAGGAGACTTGCATTAAGTGATTGGCTCATAGTCGGCTTCAGTGTCTTCTGCTTTCTACATGGACTTCATGAATGTTATATACATGGATCTAGTATACAGTAGTGAGGATATGCTGGTCTCTCTGTAGCTCAACATGTGCAGCTTCTGCTTCTCGACCCTCCTCAGTGTACATCACTGTCTATGCTTGTCACTATTCCCCACTGCTTCTCCATCCATCTCCACAGTACATTCCCTCACTTGTTCCTCACTGGTTTTCTCCTCGGATACTTTATTCTGAGTGTTTGTTCTGGACACAAATCCGGAGTGTCATCGAAACACGACGTGTCTATAAGTCATATCCCTGAAGACACCTGTAAGATGCTACTGGATAATACTGCTTCAGATCATCTGCATCTTGTGCACTTTCCTCTGCTCGGTATCGGCATCGACCATCCTCATCCAGGAGACCAGCGAGGGCTCCGGATCTCCTAACATCGAGGCCCATGCGGTCACAATACTAGTATCCGGATATTTACCTCCGTATACGCAGTCACTTGTAGGATAGAATCCTGGATATATGTCATTACTATTCTTGTTTCTATATGTTATATTAGTATATATGGAACAAAAAAACTAGATAAGACGCTGGCTGAGATAGTTTTCTATGTGGCTTATCTCACTGAGAACAAAAAGATCAAACATGTGGAGGAATCAGTGAGGGTGAATAGACATTTCTTATTGCTTATACCCTGTCTGGCTACATTTACCTATAACCCCCGCATCTCAGTACTATTAACCATCAGTCCTTCTCTCAACAACAAGGTCCATAAGGTTTCAGTCTCTTCTGAGATGTTTTCATTCCTGTTCCATTTGGCATCATGCTGACTGGCGCGGTGCCTCGGACTATGTGTTGGGGCCTTAAGAACACAATCCTTTAGGCTCTGCCTCCTGGTTTAGCCCTGTGCGGACTCTCTTAGTGACCTGATAGGACCACAATACAGACATGGGAAGAAAGTGAAGGTGAATGGGATCTGTGTAGAGTCTATAAACTGTATAGGACTGGCTGGAATCTTAAAGGGGAACTCCAGGCAGAGGTTAATAAAATGAAGCTTCTGCAGAAGCATATATCATTACTTACCTATCCCAGTTTTGAAACTACAAAAAATCCATTTGTTTTGGGGTCATTGTTCTGTATTGTGTTTCTGTACTTCCTGGTTGAGCAGTTGTACATAGTACTACAGGTTCCAGAATGCAATGCCTCAGCTGTTCATCAGAGTCCCCCACCCTGCCCATTCCCCGCCCAAATCTATTGCAGAACATCTAAGCTGTGTTCACACATTGCAGTTTCATTGTGTTACTGAATTATTTGCAGTACTTTATCATTTCATTGTGGTCCCACCAATACAGCACACTGTATTCTCTACCTGTAACACCACACAGCACTATATTCTCTACCTGTAACACCACACAGCACTGTATTCTCTACCTGTAACACCACACAGCACGCTGTATTCTCTACCTGTAACACCACACAGCACTGTATTCTCTACCTGTAACACCACACAGCACTGTATTCTCTACCTGTAACACCACACAGCACTGTATTCTCTACCTGTAACACCACACAGCACTGTATTCTCTACCTGTAACACCACACAGCACACTGTATTCTCTACCTGTAACACCACACAGCACACTGTATTCTCTACCTGTAACACCACACAGCACACTGTATTCTCTACCTGTAACACCACACAGCACACTGTATTCTCTACCTGTAACACCACACAGCACTGTATTCTCTACCTGTAACACCACACAGCACTGTATTCTCTACCTGTAACACCACACAGCACGCTGTATTCTCTACCTGTAACACCACACAGCACGCTGTATTCTCTACCTGTAACACCACACAGCACTGTATTCTCTACCTGTAACACCACACAGCGCGCTGTATTCTCTACCTGTAACACCACACAGCACTGTATTCTCTACCTGTAACACCACACAGCACTGTATTCTCTACCTGTAACACCACACAGCACTGTATTCTCTACCTGTAACACCACACAGCACGCTGTATTCTCTACCTGTAACACCATACCTCCCAACTTTTGCAAAGAGCAAAGAGGGACATGTGCGCCGCGGTCCCCATAGCCACGCCCCCATAGCGACCCTCCATAGCCACGCCCCCATAGCAACCCTCCATAGCCACTCCCCTACAGTCACCACATGCTGCTGACTGAATAGTGCCCTATACAGTATCCAATCCCGCCAAAAATGCCCTATATAGTATCCAATCCCCCATTATAGTGCCCCACATAGTATCCAATGCCCCCATATAGTGCCCCCATATAGTGCCCCACATAGAATCGAATCCCCCACATAGTGCCCCACATAGTACCCAATGCCCCCATATAGAGCCCCACATAGTAGCCTATGCCCCCATATAGTGCCCCACATAGTAGCCAATGCCCCCATATAGTGCCCCACATAGTAGCCAATGCCCCCATATAGTGCCCCACATAGTAGCCAATGCCCCCATATAGTGCCCCACATAGTAGCCAATGCCCCCATATAGTGCCCCACATAGTAGCCAATCTCCATATAGTACCCCACATAGTAGCCAATCCCCCCATATAGTGCCCACATAGTAGCCAATCCCCATATAGTGCCCCACATAGTAGCCAATCCCCCATATAGTGCCCCACATAGTAGCCAATCCCCTCATATAGTGCCCCACATAGTAGCCAATCCCCATATAGTGCCCCACATAGTAGCCAATGCCCCCATATAGTGCCCCACATAGTAGCCAATGCCCCCATATAGTGCCCCACATAGTAGCCAATGCCCCCATATAGTGCCCCACATAGTAGCCAATCTCCATATAGTACCCCACATAGTAGCCAATCCCCCCATATAGTGCCCACATAGTAGCCAATCCCCCCATATAGTGCCCCACATAGTAGCCAATCCCCTCATATAGTGCCCCACATAGTAGCCAATCCCCATATAGTGCCCCACATAGTAGCCAATGCCCCCATATAGTGCCCCACATATTATCCAGTCCCCCATATAGTGCCCCACATAGTAGCCAATCCCCCATATATGCCCACATAGTAGCCAATCCCCCCTTATAGTGCCCCACATAGTAGCCAAACCCCCATAGAGTGCCCACATAGTAGCCAATGCCCCCATATATGCCCCATATAGTAGCCAATCCCCCATATAGTGTCCACATAGTAGCCAATGCCCCCATATATGCCCCATATAGTAGCCAATCCCCCATATAGTGTCCACATAGTAGCCAATCCTCCATATATGCCCCACATAGTAGCCAATGCCCCCATATATGCCCCACATAGTAGCCAATCCCCCATATAGTGCCCCACAGAGTAGCCAAAACCCCCCATTTGTGTGGCCCCAGCGGAAAAAACAATAAACCAGTAACTCACCTGTCCTCCGGTCCCAGCAGCTCCACTCCCGGCAGAGCGCGCACTCCCATCATCCTCCGGGGCGGGCAGCGGGGTACAGAGACACTGACTGTACCGGAAGTGATTCATGACAGAGGCTGCAGGTCACTTCCGGCACAGTCAGTGTCTCTGTACCCCGCTGCCCGCCCCGGAGGATGATGGGAGTGCGCGCTCTGCCGGGAGTGGAGCTGCTGGGACCGGAGGACAGGTGAGTTACTGATTTATTGTTTTTTCCGCTGGGGCCACATATAATGCGGGACACTGGGGGCCGTTCCGGGACCGCGGGACAGAACCCCGAAAACGGGACTGTCCCGCGAAATCCGGGACGGTTGGGAGGTATGGTAACACCACACAGCACCCTGTATTCTCTACCTGTAACACCACACAGCACTGTATTCTCTACCTGTAACACCACACAGCACGCTGTATTCTCTACCTGTAACACCACACAGCACTGTATTCTCTACCTGTAACACCACACAGCACGCTATATTCTCTACCTGTAACACCACACAGCACTGTATTCTCTACCTGTAACACCACACAGCACACTGTATTCTCTACCTGTAACACCACACAGCACTGTATTCTCTACCTGTAACACCACACAGCACGCTGTATTCTCTACCTGTAACACCACACTGTATTCTCTACCTGTAACACCACACAGCACTGTATTCTCTGCCTGTAACACCACACAGGACTGTATTCTCTACCTGTAACACCACACAGCACTGTATTCTCTACCTGTAACACCACACAGCACACTGTATTCTCTACCTGTAACACCACACAGCACACTGTATTCTCTACCTGTAACACCACACAGCACGCTGTATTCTCTACCTGTAACACCACACAGCACTGTATTCTCTACCTGTAACACCACACAGCACACTGTATTCTCTACCTGTAACACCACACAGCACACTGTATTCTCTACCTGTAACACCACACAGCACACTGTATTCTCTACCTGTAACACCACACAGCACTGTATTCTCTACCTGTAACACCACACAGCACTGTATTCTCTACCTGTAACACCACACAGCACGCTGTATTCTCTACCTGTAACACCACACAGCGCTGTATTCTCTACCTGTAACACCACACAGCACTGTATTCTCTACCTGTAACACCACACAGCACTGTATTCTCTACCTGTAACACCACACAGCACGCTGTATTCTCTACCTGTAACACCACACAGCACACTGTATTCTCTACCTGTAACACCACACAGCACACTGTATTCTCTACCTGTAACACCACACAGCAAGCTGTATTCTCTACCTGTAACACCGCACAGCACTGTATTCTCTACCTGTAACACCACACAGCACTGTATTCTCTACCTGTAACACCACACAGCACCCTGTATTCTCTACCTGTAACACCACACAGCACGCTGTATTCTCTACCTGTAACACCACACAGCACTGTATTCTCTACCTGTAACACCACACAGCACTGTATTCTCTACCTGTAACACCACACAGCACGCTGTATTCTCTACCTGTAACACCACACAGCACGCTGTATTCTCTACCTGTAACACCACACAGCACGCTGTATTCTCTACCTGTAACACCACACAGCACACTGTATTCTCTACCTGTAACACCACACAGCACACTGTATTCTCTACCTGTAACACCACACAGCGCTGTATTCTCTACCTGTAACACCACACAGCACCCTGTATTCTCTACCTGTAACACCACACAGCACTGTATTCTCTACCTGTAACACCACACAGCACTGTATTCTCTACCTGTAACACCACACAGCACTGTATTCTCTACCTGTAACACCACACTGTATTCTCTACCTGTAACACCACACAGCACTGTATTCTCTACCTGTAACACCACACAGCACACTGTATTCTCTACCTGTAACACCACTCAGCACTGTATTCTCTACCTGTAACACCGCTGTATTCTCTACCTGTAACACCACACAGCACACTGTATTCTCTACCTGTAACACCACATAGCACGCTGTATTCTCTACCTGTAACACCACACAGCACACTGTATTCTCTACCTGTAACACCACACAGCACTGTATTCTCTACCTGTAACACCACACAGCACTGTATTCTCTACCTGTAACACCACACAGCACTGTATTCTCTACCTGTAACACCACACAGCACACAGTATTCTCTACCTGTAACACCACACAGCACTGTATTCTCTACCTGTAATACCACACAGCACACTGTATTCTCTACCTGTAACACCACACAGCACTGTATTCTCTACCTGTAACACCACACCGCACTGTATTCTCTACCTGTAACATCACACAGCACACTGTATTCTCTACCTGTAACACCACACAGCACACTGTATTCTCTACCTGTAACACCACACAGCACGCTGTATTCTCTAACTGTAACACCACACAGCACTGTATTCTCTACCTGTAACACCACACAGCACGCTGTATTCTCTACCTGTAACACCACACAGCACGCTGTATTCTCTACCTGTAAAACCACACAGCACGCTGTATTCTCTAACTGTAACACCACACAGCACGCTGTATTCTCTACCTGTAACACCACACAGCACACTGTATTCTCTACCTGTAACACCACACAGCACACTGTATTCTCTACCTGTAACCCCACACAGCACCCTGTATTCTCTACCTGTAACACCACACCGCACACTGTATTCTCTACCTGTAACACCACACACAGCACGCTGTATTCTCTACCTGTAACACCACACAGCGCGCTGTATTCTCTACCTGTAACATCACACAGCACACTATATTCTCTACCTGTAACACCACACAGCACTGTATTCTCTACCTGTAACACCACACAGCGCGCTGTATTCCCTACCTGTAACACCACACAGCACTGTATTCTCTACCTGTAACACCACACATCGCTGTATTCTCTACCTGTAACATCACACAGCGGGCTGTATTCTCTACCTGTAACACCACACAGCACTGTATTCTCTACCTGTAACACCACACAGCACACTGTATTCTCTACCTGTAACACCACACATCGCTGTATTCTCTACCTGTAACACCACACAGCACTGTATTCTCTACCTGTAACACCACACAGCACTGTATTCTCTACCTGTAACACCACACAGCGCGCTGTATTCTCTACCTGTAACACCACACAGCACGCTGTATTCTCTACCTGTAACACCACACAGCACGCTGTATTCTCTACCTGTAACACCACACAGCACACTGTACTCTCTATCTGTAACACCACACAGCACACTGTATTCTCTACCTGTAACACCACACAGCGCGCTGTATTCTCTACCTGTAACACCACACAGCACTGTATTCTCTACCTGTAACACCACACAGCACTGTATTCTCTACCTGTAACACCACACAGCACGCTGTATTCTCTACCTGTAACACCACACAGCACTGTATTCTCTACCTGTAACACCACACAGCACTGTATTCTCTACCTGTAACACCACACAGCACGCTGTATTCTCTACCTGTAACACCACACAGCACTGTATTCTCTACCTGTAACACCACACAGTACTGTATTCTCTACCTGTAACACCACACAGCACCCTGTATTCTCTACCTGTAACACCACACAGCACCCTGTATTCTCTACCTGTAACACCACACAGCACACTGTATTCTCTACCTGTAACACCACACAGCACTGTATTCTCTACCTGTAACACCACACAGCACACTGTATTCTCTACCTGTAACACCACACAGCACGCTGTACTCTCTACCTGTAACACCACACAGCACACTGTATTCTCTACCTGTAACACCACACAGCACTGTATTCTCTACCTGTAACACCACACAGCACGCTGTATTCTCTACCTGTAACACCACACAGCACTGTATTCTCTACCTGTAACACCACACAGCACACTGTATTCTCTACCTGTAACACCACACAGCACTGTATTCTCTACCTGTAACACCACACAGCACTGTATTCTCTACCTGTAACACCACACAGCGCTGTATTCTCTACCTGTAACACCACACAGCACGCTGTATTCTCTACCTGTAACACCACACAGCACTGTATTCTCTACCTGTAACAGCCACACAGCATGCTGTATTCTCTACCTGTAACACCACACAGCACGCTGTATTCTCTACCTGTAACACCACACAGCACACTGTATTCTCTACCTGTAACACCACACAGCACACTGTATTCTCTGCCTGTAACACCACACAGCACGCTGTATTCTCTACCTGTAACACCACACAGCACTGTATTCTCTACCTGTAACACCACACAGCACTGTATTCTCTACCTGTAACACCACACAGCACACTGTATTCTCTACCTGTAACACCACACAGCACACTGTATTCTCTACCTGTAACGCTGATATTGGAATAATGAACTTCTTGATTTTTTTTTCTTTTCATTTTCACGCACATATTATGAAGAAGCATCTGTTATCTTTGAAGTTGAGCCCCACAATAAGGCTCTGATCCTCTCTGCCGTTTAGCATCATTTACTTTTACTGTACTGCATCATTTTTGTGAATACGCTGCAGTACTGCAAAGACACTCCAACATGTGTGAACACATCCCTAATGTCACTGCACACTTCTGCACAATCAGCGAAATCAGTGCAGCAGCTGCTTCTGTCCGGTCAGAGATGGTGAATCATTCAGGGGATTGGGGGATCCAGTTCCGCCTCCTGTGACATCACACCCTGCCCTCTGTCTGCATCATCAGCCTGTACCTATCAAACACACACAATATGGGACAGAGGCATGAAATATTTATCTCCTAATGGGGAAGAGCAGATGGAGCAGGAGACAATGTGAATTGGCACAGAGGCCATTTTTCTTCACTTCCTGGATGTCTATCAGCTACCAGTGTGGCTGAACCGTACAGATACGGTAATACATTGTATAGACACATCTATAGAACTTTTAATGTACTTTTAATAGAAAACAAGTTTTCCTTATCTGGAGTTCCCCTTTAAGACATTGAGCATTTTCCGGCTTCCCCTAAACCGTGATAGATATTTTCTTTCTCTGTCATTTTTATCATTTTACTTGCAAAACTCGAAAGAGCGAGTGTCTCGTGTTGCGACCATGAATCTGATCTGGTTCAGCTGTTTGTGTATTCCGACAACTAACTATGACATGCGAGGAAGGTCTCCAGATCTGCTGAGGTACAGGAGAGAGATGGCTTCTCTACAGCTCATCCTCATGAGTATCGATTATATCACTTCCATCCTCTCGTTACCCGGAAGCTTCTTCATTGTGGTTGTGAATATCGTAGATTGCTGCAGGAAGAGAGAGCGTGCGTTAAGCGATCGCCTCATATTTTACTTCAGCTTCTCCAGCTTTCTCCATGGACTTTCTGAAGGGTTCACACTGTTCATAAATCTCTTTCTATTGCACGGTAATGCTGTTATAGTGTTCTCCACCTTCTGGAACATGTGCAGCTTATGGTTCTCGGCCCTTCTCAGTCTACATTACTGTCTGAAGATTGTCACTATTCACCACTGGTTCTACAGCCATCTCCAGAGAAGATTCCCTCAGCTGTTTCCTTGGATTCATCTGGCTTTTTTCCTTGGACAACTTGTCCTTAGTATTGTTAATAGTCTGGACCCAAAGCCGGAGTGTCTTCTACTAAACACAACCAATCCCCACAAAGAAATGTCCGTAAGATGCTCCTGGTTGTTACTGATCCTTCAGATCTTCTGCGCCTTGTGCACTTTCCTCTGCTCGGTATCGGCATCGACCATCCTCATCTCTCTGTGTAAACACATGAAGAGAATCCAGGAGAACAGCGAGGGCTCCGGATCTCCTAACATCGAGGCCCATATGCGTGCGGTCACAACAGTCTCTACCTTACTGGTCACTAATATCCTAATATTCACTTCTGTATCTATACTGACTTATGAGAAAGAATCCTGGGCTTATCTATTCGACAGTCTGATTTTTATATGCTATACTTTTAGTTCCTACTTTATAATTAAGGGAACCAAGAAACTGGATAGAACATTGGCCGAGATACTGAGCCGGAGCTCCTGTGTTATTGGTGAGTGATATCACATGGCTATAACCACTGGCCGAGATACTGAGCCGGAGCTCCTCTGTTATTGGTGAGTGATATCACATGGCTATAACCACTGGCCGAGATACTGAGCCGGAGCTCCTCTGTTATTGGTGAGTGATATCACATGGCTATAACCACTGGCTGAGATACTGAGCCGGAGCCCCTGTGTTATTGGTGAGTGATATCACATGGCTATAACCACTGGCCGAGATACTGAGCCGGAGCTCACGTGTTATTGGTGAGTGATATCACATGGCTATAACCACTGGCCGAGATACTGAGCCGGAGCTCCTCTGTTATTGGTGAGTGATATCACATGGCTATAACCACTGGCCGAGATACTGAGCCGGAGCTCCTGTGTTATTGGTGACTGATATCACATGGCTATAACCACTGGCCGAGATACTGAGCCGGAGCCCCTGTGTTATTGGTGAGTGATATCACATGGCTATAACCACTGGCCGAGATACTGAGCCGGAGCTCCTGTGTTATTGGTGACTGATATCACATGGCTATAACCACTGGCCGAGATACTGAGCCGGAGCTCACGTGTTATTGGTGAGTGATATCACATGGCTATAACCACTGGCCGAGATACTGAGCCGGAGCTCACGTGTTATTGGTGAGTGATATCACATGGCTATAACCACTGGCCGAGATACTGAGCCGGAGCTCACGTGTTATTGGTGAGTGATATCACATGGCTATAACCACTGGCCGAGATACTGAGCCAGAGCTCACGTGTTATTGGTGAGTGATATCACATGGCTATAACCACTGGCCGAGATACTGAGCCAGAGCTCCTCTGTTATTGGTGAGTGATATCACATGGCTATAACCACTGGCTGAGATACTGAGCCGGAGGTCACGTGTTATTGGTGACTGATATCACATGGCTATAACCACTGGCTGAGATACTGAGCCGGAGCTCCTGTGTTATTGGTGAGTGATATCACATGGCTATAACCACTGGCTGAGATACTGAGCCGGAGCTCCTGTGTTATTGGTGACTGATATCACATGGCTATAACCACTGGCTGAGATACTGAGCCGGAGCTCACGTGTTATTGGTGAGTGATATCACATGGCTTTAACCACTGGCTGAGATACTGAGCCGGAGGTCACGTGTTATTGGTGAGTGATATCACATGGCTATAACCACTGGCTGAGATACTGAGCCGGAGCTCCTGTGTTATTGGTGAGTGATATCACATGGCTATAACCACTGGCCGAGATACTGAGCCGGAGCTCACGTGTTATTGGTGACTGATATCACATGGCTATAACTACTGGCCGAGATACTGAGCCAGAGCCCCTGTGTTATTGGTGAGTGATATCACATGGCTTTAACCACTGGCTGAGATACTGAGCTGGAGCTCCTGTGTTATTGGTGAGTGATATCACATGGCTATAACCACTGGCCGAGATACTGAGCCGGAGCTCCTGTGTTATTGGTGAGTGATATCACATGGCTATAACCACTGGCCGAGATACTGAGCCGGAGCTCACGTGTTATTGGTGAGTGATATCACATGGCTATAACCACTGGCCGAGATACTGAGCTGGAGCTCCTGTGTTATTGGTGAGTGATATCACATGGCTATAACCACTGGCTGAGATACTGAGCCGGAGCCCCTGTGTTATTGGTGAGTGATATCACATGGCTATAACCACTGGCCGAGATACTGAGCCGGAGCTCCTGTGTTATTGGTGAGTGATATCACATGGCTATAACCACTGGCTGAGATACTGAGCCGGAGCTCACGTGTTATTGGTGACTGATATCACATGGCTATAACCACTGGCCGAGATACTGAGCCGGAGCTCACGTGTTATTGGTGACTGATATCACATGGCTATAACCACTGGCTGAGATACTGAGCCGGAGCTCACGTGTTATTGGTGACTGATATCACATGGCTATAACCACTGGCTGAGATACTGAGCCGGAGCTCACGTGTTATTGGTGACTGATATCACATGGCTATAACCACTGGCTGAGATACTGAGCCGGAGCTCCTGTGTTATTGGTGAGTGATATCACATGGCTATAACCACTGGCCGAGATACTGAGCCGGAGCTCACGTGTTATTGGTGACTGATATCACATGGCTATAACCACTGGCTGAGATACTGAGCCGGAGCTCCTGTGTTATTGGTGACTGATATCACATGGCTATAACCACTGGCTGAGATACTGAGCCGGAGCTCACGTGTTATTGGTGAGTGATATCACATGGCTTTAACCACTGGCTGAGATACTGAGCCGGAGCTCACGTGTTATTGGTGAGTGATATCACATGGCTATAACCACTGGCCGAGATACTGAGCTGGAGCTCACGTGTTATTGGTGAGTGATATCACATGGCTATAACCACTGGCCGAGATACTGAGCCGGAGCTCCTGTGTTATTGGTGACTGATATCACATGGCTATAACCACTGGCTGAGATACTGAGCCGGAGCTCACGTGTTATTGGTGACTGATATCACATGGCTATAACCACTGGCTGAGATACTGAGCCGGAGCTCCTGTGTTATTGGTGAGTGATATCACATGGCTATAACCACTGGCCGAGATACTGAGCCGGAGCTCACGTGTTATTGGTGAGTGATATCACATGGCTATAACCACTGGCTGAGATACTGAGCCGGAGCTCCTGTGTTATTGGTGACTGATATCACATGGCTATAACCACTGGCTGAGATACTGAGCCGGAGCTCCTGTGTTATTGGTGACTGATATCACATGGCTATAACCACTGGCTGAGATACTGAGCCGGAGCTCACGTGTTATTGGTGAGTGATATCACATGGCTTTAACCACTGGCTGAGATACTGAGCCGGAGCTCACGTGTTATTGGTGAGTGATATCACATGGCTATAACCACTGGCCGAGATACTGAGCTGGAGCTCACGTGTTATTGGTGAGTGATATCACATGGCTATAACCACTGGCCGAGATACTGAGCCGGAGCTCCTGTGTTATTGGTGACTGATATCACATGGCTATAACTACTGGCTGAGATACTGAGCCGGAGCTCACGTGTTATTGGTGAGTGATATCACATGGCTATAACCACTGGCCGAGATACTGAGCCGGAGCTCACGTGTTATTGGTGAGTGATATCACATGGCTATAACCACTGGCTGAGATACTGAGCCGGAGCTCCTGTGTTATTGGTGAGTGATATCACATGGCTATAACCACTGGCCGAGATACTGAGCCGGAGCTCACGTGTTATTGGTGAGTGATATCACATGGCTATAACCACTGGCCGAGATACTGAGCCGGAGCTCACGTGTTATTGGTGAGTGATATTACGTGACCGTTTTTTTCATGCAGCAACATCCATTTCATTCATGTAACCCCAGACTGAAAGTAAGTGAATAGGGTCTAGATCAGGTCTAGGTCTACGACTCACCAAGGATACCCAGTCTCTATCCCACCACAACGGCCATGTATCCCCTCCCCAGCAGCAGCATATCGTAGATCTGTTTGTACAGAAATTTGGTAAATTTATGAATAACACAACGTAACACGGCCAGACGTCTACTTGTAATGTACTCACCATAAATCTTTATTATTCTTCTTTGTATAATGGACATTTGATAATGTGACAAACCTCTTCCCTTTACCAGAGTCTACATTTTATTCCTGTGAAAAATATTTTTGCTGTAAATTGTAACTTTATCCCTGTGACCGGGGTTTCCTGGTAGCGATGGGATCAATCATGCAACCTTTTCTGTATTCAGGATGTCCTCATACCCCATACCCAAGAAGAACCCTCGACCGTTCTCTGGATGTGGTTACAGACTCTAGTACGTGTCCTCATATCCCAAACCCAAGAAGAACCCTCGACCTTTCTCTGGATGTGGTTACAGACTCTAGTACGTGTCCTCATATCCCAAACCCAAGAATAACCCTCGAGTGTGCTCTGGATGTGTTACAGACTCGAGTACACGTCCTCATATCCTATATCCATGATGAACCCTCAACCGTTCTCTGGATGTGGTTACAGACTCTAGTACGTGTCCTCATATCTCATACCCACGATGAACCCTCGACCATTTTCTGGATGTGTTACAGACTCTAGTACGTGTCCTTATATCTCATACCCAAGAAGAACCCTCAACCATTCTCTGGATGTGTTACAGACTCTAGTACGTGTCCTCATTCACAGAACATGATATACCAGATACTATATGCTGCTGATCACAGTGTATACCCAGCTGCCTATTATTGGTTTAGTGCTTTGCTTCTTCCCCGCACTCCCCTCTGCTGCTCTCCTGCCTGGATCTTCTGTTTCTCTGCCTGTGCCGCCATCTTTCCTTCCTTCCTGGCCGGCATTTCTCTCCCCATGGCCTCGGACCTGGGTTTCCTGTCTTTTCCTTTGTCTAAGTAAATCAGCTGGACTATGAAGAAAAAGCATATGCACAAAAAGGTAGAAAAAAATCTTTATTTAAATACCCTAACAATACACAAAATATATACAAAACAGGAGCCGTAACCCTAGGAAGACAAGAACTAAATGCATTGAAATACAGCAAAAAAAGGGGGAGCTCAACTCACAGTTTGATATCAACGGGGGTGCAGCTTGGTGTCCAAATAGATCAACAGTACCAAAAGAGAAACAAGCTAAACACCATAATAGCGCACACCACCAAAATGAAGTATAATCACATTTTATTTGTACATGATTCCAAAGAAAAACAAAACAACAGAAGCACCATAGCAAACATGATTAAAAACAATTAAAAAACCATATAGGTATATGAACAATCCAAAAGTGAGAGGATATGATAGTCCTCCCACTACATCAGGACATCACCAGAAAAAACAAATCCTTTCTCATGGTCAAAACAATATATATATCGTGGTATACAAAGACTCTATCTTATTGTGCAGTATGTAAAAAAATACACAGACTGGCGTAAAAAGATTTTTTTGGTTGAACAATCATATAATTGTACCCAAATGTCACAACAAATTATCCAAATATCCTCTACTAATGTGTCAATAATTATCACAAACATCCAAGAACAACTTGGTGTGAAAAAGTGCTAAACTCTAAAGTGCTCAAGTGCTGCAAACTTACCACACAATATAAATATAAATGTATTAACACGCCAGAAAGGTAAGAACAAATAACAAAGAAGTTAGTCTGATCACCCTATGACCATGAGATCCGGTGTCCTGACTGAAACCCAACGCGTGTCGTCACCGCAGTGACTTCATCAGGGGTGGAGTTTGATGTGCTGTGGTGCCCCTTTTATACTTATCACAATACATTGAATCAATAATACAATCTTCCAACCTATAAATACCTGTGTGGCCAAGTCGCCAGAAGAATCAGCAGAGTAAGATGGCGCCGTCGGCGTCTTTCTGCTGCACTGGGTATGAGCGGAACTTAGTGAATCACCTGATTCCGCATCTATGCGTTCCACTGTGCGTTTCAACTATGGTCAAAGAATCCCATCACATAAGGCGCCGTTGGCGCATGCGGAAACCCAACTACGTCATACGATGCGTTCCACATGCGTTCCACATACAAGGAAATGAGCCTACACGGTGCGTTCCAATCATATAATCCAGGGTAACAAATTCTACCACTACGGTTATCTACATATCTCACACTATATACATTTATAATGATGATGCATGAATTTCAGCCAATATATAGACCTATATTAAAAAATAATTAGAACAAAATGCCACATTCGGTGACCAAGGATATATTCGTGCGTCCCATAGTCTATTCCATTCTAATCTGTAGTTTAATGTCCACATATACAACAACCATATCTTATCCAAAAAGTAACATTATATAGTACCTGTAGACAATAAAATCATCCCAGACAAAGTGTAAAAATAGAATACACTGATTATCATCATTAAATGTACATTCAATATCATAAAGTATGTATATGTGCATTCCATTAACGTCACTATCCGTCATTGTCACTTATAGTCAGGTAGTTAGTTATTATGGCTCCATATTACTCAACCATTCAATCAGGTAATTATTAGTTCATATTATCGCACCATATTCCTCAACAGCTCAAAATCTCCCAGACACATGCGCAAAGAAAAATATAGTATCATACAAGACAATTAAGGTCTTGTTACAGTTTTTCTCGGTACACGCTCCACTGCCACCGGTATATCCAATGTAATATACTCACAATAATTATATACAATCTACAATATAATATTTACAAAAAACTATTTCTTTGTTTTATTAATTCTATCAAAATGAATATAAAAGTAAACTCAATGAAATAACTATAACTAAGAAAGTAATAATAATGGAAAATAGAATAGTGATAAATCATAACAAATCCTAACGAGTCAAGACTAACGGAGGAGAGGGTTCAGTCGCAGAGTTCATGTCCCCGACGCGCACATGTAACCCACCAGACTCAGATTTACAAAACGGGCACATTGTGGAACCAGTCTCATTAGAACGTGTCATTCATCACATAAAGGAAGGTGATGGAGGGAAAAGCCTTTATTATCCTCATTTTCCTTGCATTCTTGCACTGTAGTATTCGTATTACGATGATATATCCTTTGTCACTTGAGTCACATCTGCCAAAGTAATTTGGTAGTTTCCCATATATACATATGTTATTATTATACCACAACCCCACTGAAAAATAATACAAAAACATAATCATCTATACAATCACCATACTAACCCTTTTTAATTGTGCATCCCACCATTTTGTGTGAAAGTAAGTTTGTTCAATCCCAAATATAAGTGTAGGAAAATAAAAATATATATTGTAAAAATATAAAAATCCGTGTCCAAAAATTCTATGTTTCCCAAATGTCTTTATATAAATAAAAAATGAATTTGCAATGTGTGATTTATCAATATTATTCACAGTGTAAAATTTGTAGATATTAAGATCCAATATCAGAAAGATAATGGAAATTATATTGTGGTAAAAGGAAAAAAAAAAAGGGGGGGGGGGAGAAAGTAAAGAGATATATTTATACAACAGTAGTATATATATATATAGCAGATGTAACAGTATTATTGATTATGGACCTAAGATCTCATAGGGCTTCAGAAGTGAAGCAAACATGTCAGAAAAATTGAGGAAAAGTCGAGAAAATAATGCCGAGGTGGCCAAAATTACACAAGAAACCGTATGTATATATGTAGAAGTACAGACTTATGTATTACTCACCAAAAAAGCCAGAGAATAGGAGTTCCTCATTCAGACCATCCGGGCAAGTAGTTTGTAATTTAAATATCCATTTGGATTCCAGCCTAAGTAGTGCATGTGTAGTCTCCCCTCCTCGTATATTAGTGTGGAGTTTTTCCAATCCACAGATCTGTATGCCATCCAATCTTCCTGCGTGTTCTTTTAGGAAATGAGCCGCTACGGATGTCAGTATTTTCCCTTGTTCCTGATCTCGCTTAGCTAAATTGATGGTGGAAATATGTTTCTGTATTCTTTTGCGTAGCTGTTTGGCCCACATATATCTTTCCACATGGACATGTAATTGCATAAATTACAAGTTTTACAGTCGATCCGGTCTTTAAGGTACCATTCCTTCCCGGTCCCAGGATGTAGGAATTTTCTTCTCGCCGGCATGAATGCACATATGGCACAATCTCCACATGGGAGGGAACCCTGGTATCCAAAACCTCTGTTTAGTCTCCGTTTTGCTCTTTGGAAATGACTTCTGGTAAGGGTATTCTTCAATGTAGGTGCTTTTTTGGCCACCAATAAGGGCTGAGGGGGAAGGAGAGACTTAATTCTTTTATCTGATAGAAGTATATGCCAGTTGTTCTTCAATACCCGTCTCAGATCTGTCCATTGGTTGTTATAGGTGGAAATAAATCTGATCTCTTCTTTCTTGTTCACATTTCTATCTCTTGTCTGTAATAGCACGGATCTATTTTCCCCGCATGCTCTCTGATATAGAGATCACTCTCTTGGGGTAACCCATATCTTCAAATCTTTTCGTCAATTGTTTCGCTTGTCTCTTGAAGTCTTCGCTAGTTGTACAATTCCTCCTTATCCTGAGGAATTGTCCCACAGGAATCCCGTTCAATGTATGTCTCGGGTGAAAGGAATCGAAATGCAGCAGATTGTTAGTAGCTGTCTTCTTGCGGTACAAGTCCGTTACGATGTGATTCCCTTTCAGATGTATCCTCAGAAGATGGATGTATTTCAGATGTATTCCACTGAAGAGGTAGAGAGAGAAGATGTTAAATGAATGTTCAGATCATTACATTTCAAAACTCTTATGAATTCTGTACATTCCTCCTCAGTCCCCGTCCACAGACACAGTACATCATCGTTGTATCGATACCATTGTAGTACCTTAGTAAACAAAGTACACGGGTACACCTGTGCCCCCTCCCACCACCCCAAGAAGAGGTTTGCGTAGGAGGGGGCACAGCGTGCACCCATTGCCGTACCAGACACCTGCAGGTAAAACTGATTGTCAAAAACAAAAAAATTATGTCGCAGGACAAAATTCAAAAGAGTGTAAATGAAATAGTCAAATTTTTCATTCTGTCCTCCCCTTTGTTGTAACAAGTACTTAACTGCTTCTGTTCCATGATCATGTCCAATGTTCGAATACAATGACTCGACGTCACCAAGAGCGTACCATCCGGAATGAACTTATCTTCAAGAAGTTGTATTAAATGACTTGAGTCTCTCACATAAGGTCTTGACCATTGGCTGCAAGAAATAATCAACAAATGTACATGCTTTCTCGCATAAACTCCCAGTCCCCGATATAATCGGCCTCCCCGGTGGATCTACCTCATTTTTGTGCACTTTCGGTAACATGTAGAAGGTGGGAGTCCGAGGGTTCTGAACCTGCATGAATTTAAGCTCACTCTGTGATATTACACCCTCATCCAGGACTGTATCCAATAAATCGTAAAAGAACTAAATGCCACTCAACATTAAAAACACTAAAATGTCATCCTTGGCCCGACTGGCGTCCCAGCCCGGACTCAACACCCTACCTGACCCTGGACACAACACCCTACCTGACCCTGGACACAGCATCCCACCTGACCCTGGACACAACACCCTACCTGACCCTGAACACAGCACCCCACCTGACCCTGGACACAACACCCTACCTGACCCTCAACACAGCACCCCACCTGACCCTGGACACAACACCCTACCTGACCCTGAACACAGCATCCCACCTGACCCTGGACACAACACCCTACCTGACCCTGAACACAGCATCCCACCTGACCCTGAACACAGCACCCCACCTGACCCTGGACACAACACCCTACCTGACCCTGGACACAGCATCCCACCTGACCCTGGACACAACACCCTACCTGACCCTGGACACAACACCCTACCTGACCCTGGACACAACACCCTACCTGACCTGGGACACAGCTCCCTACCTGACCCCGGACACAACACCCTACCTGACCCCGGACACAGCACCATACCTGACCCCGGACACAGCACCCTACCTGACCCCGGACACAACACCCTACCTGACCCTGGACACAGCACCCTACCTGACCCCGAACACAAAACCCTACCTGACCCCGGACACAACACCCTACCTGACCCCGGACACAGAACCCTACCTGACCCCGGACACAGCACCCTACCTGACCACGGACACAGAACCCTACCTGACCCCGGACACAGCACTCTACCTGACCCTGAGCACAACACCCTACCTGACCCTGGACACAACACCCTACCTGACCCCGGACACAGCACCCTACCTGGCCCCGGACACAGAACCCTACCTGACCCCGGACACAGCACCCTACCTGACCCTGAGCACAACACTCTACCTGACCTCGGACACAACACCCTACCTGACCCCGGACACAACACCCTACCTGACCCCGGACACAGAACCCTACCTGACCCCGGACACAGCACCCTACCTGACCACGGACACAGAACCCTACCTGACCCCGGACACAGCTCCCTACCTGACCCCGGACACAACACCCTACCTGACCCTGAGCACAACACCCTACCTGACCCCGGACACAACACCCTACCTGACCCCGGACACAGCACCCTACCTGGCCACGGACACAGAACCCTACCTGACCCCGGACACAACACCCTACCTGACCCCGGACACAGCACCCTACCTGACCCTGAGCACAGCACCCTACCTGACCCCGGACACAGAACCCTACCTGAACCCGGACACAACACCCTACCTGACCCTGGACACAGCACCTTACCTGACCCCGAACACAAAACCCTACCTGACCCTGAGCACAGCACCCTACCTGACCTCGGACACAGCACCCCACCTGACCCCGGACACAACACCCTACCTGACCCTGGACACAGCTTCCTACCTGACCCCGGACACAACACCCTACCTGACCCCGGACACAGAACCCTACCTGACCCCGGACACAGCACCCTACCTGACCACGGACACAGAACCCTACCTGACCCCGGACACAGCACTCTACCTGACCCTGAGCACAACACCCTACCTGACCCTGGACACAACACCCTACCTGACCCCGGACACAGCACCCTACCTGGCCCCGGACACAGAACCCTACCTGACCCCGGACACAACACCCTACCTGACCCCGGACACAGCACCCTACCTGACCCTGAGCACAACACCCTACCTGACCCTGAGCACAACACCCTACCTGACCCCGGACACAACACCCTACCTGGCCCCGGACACAGAACCCTACCTGACCCCGGACACAACACCCTACCTGACCCCGGACACAGCACCCTACCTGACCCTGAGCACAACACCCTACCTGACCCTGAGCACAACACCCTACCTGACCCCGGACACAACACCCTACCTGACCCCGGACACAGCACTCTACCTGACCCTGAGCACAACACCCTACCTGACCCCGGACACAACACCCTACCTGACCCCGGACACAGCACCCTACCTGGCCCCGGACACAGAACCCTACCTGACCCCGGACACAGCACCCTACCTGACCCTGAGCACAGCACCCTACCTGACCCCGGACACAGCACCCTACCTGACCCTGAGCACAGCACCCTACCTGACCCTGAGCACAGCACCCTACCTGACCCTGAGCACAGCACCCTACCTGACCCCGGACACAGCACCCTACCTGACCCCGGACACAGCACCTTACCTGACCCTGAGCACAGCACCCTACCTGACCCCGGACACAGCACCCTACCTGACCCTGAGCACAACACCCTACCTGACCCCGGACACAGCACCCTACCTGACCCTGGACACAACACCCTACCTGACCCTTTAAATCAGTATCCAACCCTTTAAAGAGCTAGAAACTTGACTTTTTTTTATCAGGCAGACCAGAAAGACATCTTTCCCAGTAGTTGCTTCCATCTATGAGACATTAGGGGTTTACCTAGGAGGCCATTGGGTAGGCTCACGTCGGCTTTGCTGCTGACTCTTATGGCCACATTGTGCCAGGCTGTGTCCTCCTCCATCCTCATGGCTCCTAATGAAGCATTGATATGTTCTGAGCTCATGGAGACCTCATGGTGACTTTGTCTTCTCTCGCTTTTGTCCTTGTTTTGTGTCTTGTTATGTGTCTTATATCTAAAAATTCAATTTATAAAAAAAAATAAACAGATGAAACTGATTTGAGCCATTTTATTGCCCCCTGGTGTATGGGGCGTCCTTCAGTGAGGGGACTCGTGTATCTCACTATAGACCTCTCAGGCCCTATGAGATGGCACACAGAGAACGGCTGCCATGGTGCTGGCCACATAATGTGTCGTTCCTGGTCCTGGACATTGGGGTCTCTGGGTGAGTGGAGAATGCTACTTTAAATGGAATTCACATCATCTGGACCCAATCAGGGTATGTTCACACTACAGAATACACACAGAAATTATAAGCAGAGGCCGCTCGGCATATTCCACCTGTCCCATTGACTCAATGAAGTTCTCAAGCTCAGTCTGCCATCTGCCAAAAGAACTGACATGTCACACTGGTGCAGGTTCACACCAAGAATGGGTCCAGGGAAAGGTGAGCTGCCTGCCCTCTGGTTGTCTTCTAAGCATCACCTGCCGCACTAGAACCTGTCGCTGTCTAGTGTAGGGATGTCGCCTGCAGACACAAGGGGGTGCAGGAACATAATAAAGAATGTATACTTACCCATCCCCGTGCCCCCCGCAGCACTGCCCAATATCCCCCAGCCTCCAGCAGTAACTGAGCGGACAATCCATCAGCCAGTCCATAAGGTTTCAGCAGAAGGCATCGGGGGCCGTGATGTATTGGAAAGCAGCCCGAAAATTACTACGACAACGCAAGAGAAGTGGTAGCAGCGCTACACGGGGACAGGTAAGTATACAGATACAAAAATACAGATTACAAAAAAAGACAGATTAACAAAATACAATGATCAAAAAAAAAAATGAAAATTAAGATTTGCCCTTTCATTTCTAGAGGGTCAGAATTAAAATCTGCCTGTTGGGGAAAATCACCATCTGGGTCTCCTCAAACATCATCAGATGCCTGGGTCTCCTCAAACATCATCCGATGCCTGGGTCTCTTCAAACATCATCCGATGCCTGGGTCTCCTCAAACATCATCCGATGCCTGAGTCTCCTCAAACATTATCAGATGCCTGGATCTCCTTAAACATTATCAGATGCCCGGGTCTGCTCAAACATCATCAGATGCCTGGGTCTGCTCAAACATTATCAGATGCCTGGGTCTGCTCAAACATTATCAGATGCCTGGGTCTGCTCAAACATCATTAGATGCCCGGGTCTCCTCAAACATCATTAGATGCCCGGGTCTGCTCAAACATCATCCGATGCCTGGGTCTGCTCAAACATCATCCGATGCCCGGGTCTCCTCAAACATCATCCGATGCCCGGGTCTCCTCAACCACTTAGAGAGAACAGAGATATGTCACAAGTAGGAGCACACCAGCAAATATAGCAAAAATACACAAATATGTTTTATTGATATGAATCAGACAGTTACACAAAACAAAATAGAATGGCAAAGGAAAAACAAATCCCTGCACATTAAAAACATAAAAACATCCCCAAAAGAGGGAAAAACACGGTGGGACCCACAGGGTATAGGGGCCCCCCAGGCCAGCGTACGGTCATCTAATATAGCTCCATCAACCCTCACACAAATGGAAGCTAGATAAACACCATAAACAATAAACCAAAGGTGTACAAATCCAAACCAACAGTGTACACGTGTGATATGAAGGTGACTGGGACATAAAAAATCAACAATAAATAAAATAATACACATCACCAAACACAGAGGGAGAGGAGCTACTCCTTGCGGCCTATGAAACCCCTACGCGTTACGTTCCACCGGAGACAGGATGACAGGGTGATGCACAGTCACGTGATCGGCGGGATCACGGGCGCATGCGCCGGGCAGTCACCAGCCGTCAGCGGCACACGCATGCCCAGTTAGGTCCAAAGAAAGAGGCCACCATATTGAAAAAGGGAAAACTGCCCTTACAGCATGAGTCATATGAAGTATGGATAAGAATATTGTGCTATATGACGTATGGATATAATGCTAATGAAGGATATGGCAAAGAAACAAACTCAGGATGGCTAGAATAATGTAAATTGTAAATAAATAGTAATATTAATGTCAGATGACCAGTACCAAATGGAGCGCGGGGTAAAATGTCAAAAAGACCTTGGGGGAAAAACAGCAGGTCAACAAAGGGCAAATGGATGAGACACAACACCTTACGGCCCTGTGGACACCAACGTCCTAAGAACCCGCCCCATAAACCGCACAAGTGCAGAAGTAATGGGGGGGTAAAATGACCACATCTGCTCCCTTATGGTAGCATAACTGTATTTACACAGCTTAGACACAAACCCCATCCATGTATCCGTACCTATGGTCATGCATCCTGTGGCTTCAAAGAGCTATTATAAACTAATAATGGAGAAGAATACGTCATAAAACATGAGATATAGAAATAAGCTATTAAAGTAGGGATTTAATATAGTCACCCATACAAAATGACATAAAAGAACTAGTGCATGGAGGAAAAAATAAATAATGGCGCTAGATGAAGTAGTTGTGGCATCGAAAAAGGAAAAGAGAAATAAGGTCCATGTGCGGATTCAGGCAAGTGCATGTAGTAGCTAGAAAACAATCCATAGTCATTCTGAAAGCAGTTTTTCATTCTGCAAGAAACATGAGAGGAAGGCCAATCATCTTCTTGGATACTTTATACGGACCTGGGTCCGGTTTGGTGAGACGTGCACCCACAACCTCTTTTTTCTTCTTGTGCTGCTGAAAATTAGTTTTTTTGCATTTACTGTTATTGGACTCATAAGCGTGCAAAGAACTCGGCTGAGGAGGCGGGGAAGATTTCAGCAAGCATTATGGGTGATGCCTCTTTCCTTCATAAACCAGTGGTTGAGAACATAAAAAGCTGAATATGCGATTACACCTATTAACCCTGAATGAGTATTTCAAGCACAACAGGATCCCCAGAGGCGTGCGCACACATTTAACTCCCAATTTATTTCCCAACAACCAGGAATTTTGTCAAAGGTTCATCAACATTTCTAACAAGTACTCTATTGATTTGATTGTTTTGAATATGGAATTTTTACAAAAAGAGATAGATCTGGCGACTGAACGCATGACTGAATATGATGTGAATCTTAACTCTGTACTTTCCACTACAGAATTACAAACCTTCCTGGATAAGACCAATAAATCACTTGATGAATTTAAAACCACATTGGAGGCCACCAAGAGCCAGAAATGGCAGAGGGACGCCGATGACTATAAAATTGGAAAAATCTATATGTGGCAAAGGGATAGTACATCGCTTAAAAGAGGGGGCCCGTCTACAGGCCCTCAGAAATGTAAAAGACGCTCACAAAACTCTGACACAGACACTGATTTCACCGACTCTGCTGTTTTTTAGGCCAAGTAGACACCCCTGGAGAAAGACAAGAAGGGGTGGCAAGAAGCACCAAAGATCCTACAAGACCCCGCTATGGAAGCGCTGCCAAGAAGGACCGACCACCTACAATGCAGAAGGACTCTCCAACAACCCGAAGGAGAGATCCCCCACAGGCCAGGGATCCTCCACAGACCAGGGATCAGGAATCGAGAGACCATTAATGGACTGTACTGTGGTAAATATCTCATCTAAAACATTATCTACTCATGAAATGTGTGTTTTGCAAAAGGGTTTATCGTTTTGTCCTGTGGAACCATTTGATTGGTTTCAGATTGAATTTGATCTGTATGAACTAGTCAGACACATTAAACTCAAGGTGTGGTTCTCACAACAGATCAGGAGGGAGGAGGCATACATGTCTAGTGAACTTACACTCAAGGAGGTGGGCTTACGCAACAAAAGCGGTTTCAATCCACCCTTACATGATCCTGTGATCGACACATTTTTACTGACCACTAAACGACAACTTTTAGAACTCAAAGAACACCACACAAAATTTACTCCTTCCAACCTGTCCTTTCAAGAGAAAAAAGCACTACACAATCTCAGACGTGACAAATCCTTGACCATCAAGCCAGCGGATAAAGGTGGGGCTGTGGTGGTCATGAATACTCCTGACTACATTGACGAAACGACAAGACAATTGAATGACAGAGAAGTTTATGAACGTTTAGCACAGGACCCCACACAGGGAATTAAACACACTATTAACACCCTAGTGGATGAGGCATATATGCTCAATATCATAGACAAGGGATTGAAAGACTTTTTGACTGTCAAATCCCCTATAACCCCGGTACTCTATGGTCTCCCTAAAATCCATAAATCCATGATCAAACCTCCAGCACGTCCCATCGTCTCTGGGATGGGCTCTGTGTTCAATCCCTCAGCACAATTTCTTGACAAAGTCCTCGGCCCATATGCGGTTGGGGCCAAGTCTTACATTCAAGACACTTCAGACTTTCTCACCAGACTATCTGAACTAGGGGACATCCCAGATTCCATCCTTGTCTCTTTTGATGTTAAAGATCTGTACACGTCCATTAACCACACCAGGGGTCTAGAAGTCATCAAACAGACATTGAACACTAGTGATTTCTCACAACATGCTATTGACTTCATGTTGGCTATACTACATACTATCCTTACAGAAAACTATTTCCTTTTCCAAAATGATTTTTTCGTTCAACATAGGGGCACGGCGATGGGCTCTAATGTTGCGCCCACGTATGCCAACATTTTCATGGCAGCCTTGGAAGAAGGTCACATCAATGTGTCCACCACTTCGACCATGTGCTGAGGTGGTGGAGATACATAGATGACATCTTTGTCATCTGGACGGGTACTGAACCCCAATTAGATGAATTTTTCACATTCCTCAATGAGGTTGATGACGACATCAAATTCACCAGGGATTTCTCTAAAACATCTTTGAACTTCCTGGACACTAAGATCTCAATGCAAAATCACAAACTCAGCACTGATCTTTACTCTAAACCAACTGATCGCAATACACTTTTGCACTTCACTAGTCACCATCCGCGCTCTATGGTGCAATCTCTACCATATAGCCAGCTACTCAGAGTCAAAAGAATCGTTGAGGACCCACAACAGTGTGAAACCTAACTAGATAAAATGTGTTGCAAGTTCCTGGACAGGGGATACCCTACACGCATAATACATAAACAAAGGGAAAAGATCACCCCTCTGAATAGACCAGATTTACTCACACAACAAAGACATCCAAGAATTGCTTTTGTTTCCACCTACGGTACATATAGCAGGAATATTGCTAGAATCATCCGTAGGGAGTGGAACACATTATCCAGGGCTTATCCACAGATCCCAGAATTTTGCACTCCACCCATTATGGCCTATCGACGCCCTCAGAACTTGAGGGACAAATTAGTCAGAGCAGATTTGGGCCCAGACCTCACCACAACCTCCAGACAAACCTATATTACTAAACCCAAGACCGGCTGTTTTCTGTGTCTAAGCTGTAGTCACTGTAACCAGATGCTCAAGGGCGAGTCCTTCATACATCCTAGGACAGGCCGTTCTTTCCCTATCAGACATTTTGTTACCTGCAGAACAGAATACGTTGTATATGTATTACAATGTCCCTGCGAAATGTTGTATGTGGAGGAGACCACAGGAGAATGCAGAATACGGCTCAACCAACATAAATCTACTATACGTACCCAAAAATGTGAGTTGCCTGTCCCCAAACACTTTATGGAACACAACCATCGGGTTTCTGACCTCAAATTTGCTATTGTGGACCACATCCCGAGATCCAGGAGGGGTGGGGACAGGGTCACCCGTCTGAAAAAATGTGAATTGGAGTGGATTTACAAGCTGGGGACCCTTACACCTGGTGGTATGAACATTGACTTCAAACTGGGACCTGCCACTGGTCACTAATTTGTTCCTTGTCCTTTTTCTTTCCTTGTTTCTTTATTCTCTTTTCCTCATTTGTTTCTTTTTCCTTCTATTTCTTTCTCTGCTTTCTGCCCCCTCGCTGTGGTGGGGACATTTCGATACTTAGTCTCCTACCATTCTATTTACTACATTTATCTCACTAGACTATATTACATCACCATTCTCCCAGGTCTGGGAATTTTCATCACAAATTGATGATTGTACATATATGTATATACTTTATCTATAAATTGGTTGGCCTTCCTCTCATGTTTCTAGCAGAATGAAAAACTGCTTTCAGAATGACTATGGATTGTTTTCTAGCTACTACATGCACTTGCCTGAATCCGCACATGGACCTTATTTCTCTTTTCCTTTTTCGATGCCACAACTACTTCATCTAGCGCCATTATTTATTTTTTCCTCCATGCACTAGTTCTTTTATGTCATTTTGTATGGGTGACTATATTAAATCCCTACTTTAATAGCTTATTTCTATATCTCATGTTTTATGACGTATTCTTCTCCATTATTAGTTTATAATAGCTCTTTGAAGCCACAGGATGCATGACCATAGGTACGGATACATGGATGGGGTTTGTGTCTAAGCTGTGTAAATACAGTTATGCTACCATAAGGGAGCAGATGTGGTCATTTTACCCCCCCATTACTTCTGCACTTGTGCGGTTTATGGGGCGGGTTCTTAGGACATTGGTGTCCACAGGACCGTAAGGTGTTGTGTCTCATCCATTTGCCCTTTGTTGACCTGCTGTTTTTCCCCCAATGTCTTTTTGACATTTTACCCCGCGCTCCATTTGGTACTGGTCATCTGACATTAATATTACTATTTATTTACAATTTACATTATTCTAGCCATCCTGAGTTTCTTTCTTTGCCATATCCTTCATTAGCATTATATCCATACGTCATATAGCACAATATTCTTATCCATACTTCATATGACTCATGCTGTAAGGGCAGTTTTCCCTTTTTCAATATGGTGGCCTCTTTCTTTGGACCTAACTGGGCATGCGTGTGCCGCTGACGGCTGGTGACTGCCCGGCGCATGCGCCCGTGATCCCGCCGATCACGTGACACCCCCTTGTCATGTGACTCAATTGCTGTGATCCGGACGCAGAGCCGAGTGTGACGTCATCAGCGGGCGACGCTAGCGTTCCCGGCTTTGTCCTCTCCATGTGGATTCCTTGGCGTTTTGTATGTATGTATCCTTGTTTTGTTTTGCTGTGAATGTCACCTCCTTATGTTATATACTGTTTTTCTGCACTGTACTTATGATGATCACTACTTATGACCATGAGAGTGTGGTCTCCGACCATTTTTATATTATTATCTATTTGAATGCACTTTTTCTACATTATTGATCACGCATCATTCACAATGTTTATATTTCTTTCCACATGATTGATTAATGACTTGTAATTATGTACACTTGCATATATACTATGCTACTGGAGTGTTTTGTATCACTGCTTGAGAAAGGCTACACACATAGAGCCGAAACCTTGCATTGGTGGGAATAAAGTGGATATTCTTTTTGGAAGTGCGGTCTCCTACATCTTCTTGGATACTTTTTAAACGCCTCTTTCTCTCCTGCCATGTTCTGCTTCCTAATTTAGTTAAACCGCAACCTCCGTGTTCCCCGCTGGGCTCTTCTCGCAGCCACCAATGGTACCAATTTATCCTCAGTGGGTCAAAAGCCAATTTTTGACAGTCTGCTTTGCAGAATAATTTTTTTTGTAAAATAATCTCTTCATCTCTTAGGTGTATCGATGTTTCGTACAGAGAAGTTTGTGTTTTGATTTTATCCTCAGTGGGTACAGAGCCCATTTATGACAGTCTGCATTGCAGATCCACTTTTTTCAATAATCTCTTCATCTGTTAGATGTATGTTCGTAAAGCCACATTTTAGGCTATGAGTTCTTTCATGTTTACAGTTTCCTCTTCTGGAGGATAATTACAGTTTCTCCTACATATAGGTGTCAACATTAACCCAGACATCTCCCATTGAGGGGTGCCCTCTGCCTTCCTTTCATTTTGTGGCTGTTTCAAAGGCAGAAGCCAGCAGTTCGGTAAAGGCCACTTTATCGGCTGATTTTTTTTAATCTTCGATTTCAGACCAAATCAAAAGAACAGACAGTGAAAATGCAGCATGGTCATAGTAATGCTTTGGAACATCTTCACATTCTCGCAGTTCTCTTCTGTATTTCAGGTACACATAGTAGCAGCTATCCATTTCATTAATGTCCTTTAGAAAGTCAGAGAGTTGAGTATAATGATTCTCTAGTGTGGTTAATGACTCATCAAATTCAATTCAATCTTTCATTGCTTTTTTTTTAATCGAATCAAATTGAATAGTTGAGGCGCCCTGTGGCAACAGGCTAGGGATATCTGGCTATTCCCGTGTTGTGAGACTCGCAACCGAGGCGCCACGGACTCCTTTTTTGCATATTGAACTTTTGGGGGCATCAGTGGAGACTCCTGATTGATACTTCATTGGAATTTTTTCGCTGATCTCCTTGAGCTCAGTGATTGCTGTTTTGCACATTGAATACTCCCAAGGGCCACAAAATCAATTAGAGTTTTTAGGTGGATAAGTCCCTGTTTAGCAGGCGGGATCAATCAGGTCGGTAGAGGCGGTAGTAGTGGGTGGTTTTTCCATCAAATTCAATTTAAATTTGCCTTCCCTTAGATACTCTTTAAAGGATTTAAAGTGTGAACATTCAAATGACAGGTTCTCTTCCATGGTTTCTATGACAAGCACCCCACTGTAGGATGTGTCTGACCAAATAACACACACACAGTGACAGCGGTGGGTGCTGTGTGCAGGGGAAGCGCACCGGGATGCAACTAACACTAGTGATGAACGTAAAGTAGAAGCGTACGTTTCGGTCTAGCGCGAATAGCGTACTATTCGCTCCTTACTAAATGAAGTATTTTACCCTCTTCATTTTTTTCTGTCATCCTTAGAGCCAAATTTTCTTCACTAAGCTGTTCCATGGTAATTCCAGCTTCCCCTTCCCTATATAGGTATTAAAATTAACCCGAACATCTCCCATTGACTTTAATGGGGTTCGAGCTCGAGTTGAACTTCAAACCGAACCTCACTACTGTTCGAGGTTCGACTTGAACTTTTTACTGTTTGATCACTAGTAGATACCAGCGTCTCTCCGCACAATCATCTTAGCCACTGTCTTACATCTTCAGCAATGCGAGCTGCGCCCATGACTGCCGCTCCTGGACTTTTTTATTGGAAAGCTTCAAGTACTGGGAAACTTCAACTGTCTTCTTCTCCTTATGCGTTAGGGACATTACTTCATTTATAAGCCTGTCGGTATACAGTGTATCATTATATGGGCTGATATATGGGCACTGCCGGGGTCTGGCCGCATAGGCTATAACAGGGACTGCGGTCTATTTCTCTATATATGACACTTACTGTATTGTATATTCTGTAATCAGATCTATTACAAATGTGTGCGTGTATGCCATGAGCTCCGGGCGGCCTGCGAGGTCACTGACCTGGAAGCTAGTTGTCAATATACTGCATGTCAATAGGATTATATCTATATATGATAAATAGGATGTCTATGTAACAGCTCTTCATGCTTGATAAAGTCCTGTACAATATGGGCCGAAACGGACTGCAATAAACAAACTGATCCCACTACCCGGTGGTCCCGTTCTATGTCTAAACTGTCATGAATGTGCCCATGCTGAACTCCGTGCGCCCCTCGCCCCCAGATGACACTGATATTTAGTGTTTTTGTAGGTCTTGTGCAGTAACCTGAATCCTGTCTGAACCCTGGCCTGTTTCTCTCAGGATATTCAGCCCCACCTGTTTGCTATCTATGAGTTACACTGCTGCCAGTTCTGGCCACAGGTGATTTTGTTTGGAACCAGGAGTCTTGTCCAATAGGTGCTGGAACAGTCTCCTGGTTCCCTATAAGTGTTTGGCTGAGTCTCATTCTGGTGCTGGTTATTGAGCGCGTCTCTGCCTGCTTCTGCCTCTGTTATTCTCTTTGTGTTTATTCTCTTTGTGTTTATTCTCTTTGTGTTTATTCTCTTTGTGTTTATTCTCTTTGTGTTCCCTGCTGGCTGCTACCACTGATTATATCACCTGTTTATTGGATTGTGTTTTGAACTGCGCTGCCCGATTGTTGTGACCTGAACTGTTGACATACGGCACTACCGGAGGGAGGGAAAAACCGCACTGTGTGGACACGTACTTGGTCCCGATACAGCTGGTGGTGCTCAATCGATCCAAACAATCTTCACATAGTACTGTCCATAAGACCAGAATATCGCGGCACTCACCACAGCTTCTTGACAAATAGGCTTGCTTTATTCACAAAAACACAGATACATGGATGCAGACAGGTGAACGGGCGACAGCCTGTTTCACGTGCTTAACCTCTTAACGACGCATGACGGGTATACCCGTCATGCGGCCGTTAAGAGTAAACAGAGGGCTCCCGGAGTGAGCCCTCTCTGCAGCGCGAGGTCCCCGGTTGCTAAGTGCAGCCAGGGACCGCGCGTATTAGCCGGCACGGCCGATCGCCGCGGCCGGCTAATTAACTATTCAAATGCCGCTGTCAAAGCTGACAGCTGCATTTGAATAGCAGCTGTGCCCCCTCTCCCTGGTGTCCAGTGGGGGATGCGATCGCGGAGGGGAGATCCGTTCTAATGAGCCGGCCGGGGCTCAGCGTCGGAATGACGCTGATCCCGGCTCGGCAATCTATTCAGATGGTCTGCAGCAGACCATTATAATACAGCCATTATCTGATGGATCATTGCTCTATTATATACACAGGATTGATCTCAATGGGAGATCAGTTCTGTGTATATAGAAGTCCCCCAGGGGGATCAGTGCTGTGTATATAGGAGTCCCCAGGGGGGATCAGTGCTGTGTATATAGAAGTCCCCCAGGGGGATCAGTGCTGTGTATATAGAAGTCCCCCAGGGGGATCAGTGCTGTGTATATAGAAGTCCCCCAGGGAGATCAGTTCTGTGTATATAGAAGTCCCCCAGGGGGATCACTGCTGTGTATATAGAAGTCCCCCAGGGGGATCAGTGCTGTGTATATAGAAGTCCCCCAGGGGGATCAGTGCTGTGTATATAGAAGTCCCCCAGGGAGATCAGTTCTGTGTATATAGAAGTCCCCCAGGGGGATCAGTGCTGTGTATATAGAAGTCCCCCAGGGGGATCAGTGCTGTGTATATAGGAGTCCCCCAGGGGGATCAGTGCTGTGTATATAGAAGTCCCCCAGGGGGATCAGTGCTGTGTATATAGAAGTCCCCCAGGGGGATCAGTGCTGTGTATATAGAAGTCCCCCAGGGGGATCAGTGCTGTGTATATAGAAGTCCCCCAGGGGGATCAGTGCTGTGTATATACAAGTCCCCCAGGGAGATCAGTGCTGTGTATATACAAGTCCCCCAGGGGGATCAGTGCTATGTATATACAAGTCCCCTAGAGGGATCAGTGCTGTGTATATACAAGTCCCCCAGGGGGATCAGTGCTGTGTATATACAAGTCCCCCAGGGGGATCAGTGCTGTGTATATAGAAGTCCCCCAGGGGGCTTCATATTACTGTAAGGGAAAGTTAAAAAAAGTGTTTTTATTAATAAAAAATCCCCTCCACTAATAAAAGTCTGAATCACCCCCCTTTTCCCATTTTACAAATAAAAATAAATAAATAAACATGTTTTTTATCACCACGTGCGTAATTGCCCGAACTATTAATTAATCACATTCCTGATCTCGCACGGTAAATGGTATAAGCGCCAAAAAATCCCAAAGTGCAAAATTGCGCATTTTTGGTCGCATCAAATCCAGAAAAAATGTAATATAAAGCGATCAAAAAGTCGTATATGCGCAATCAAGGTACCGATAGAAAGAACGCATCATGGCGCAAAAAATGTCACCTCACACAGCGCCATAGACCAAAGGATAAAAGTGCTATAAGCCTGGGAATAGAGTGATTTTAAGGAACGTATATTTGTTAACAATGGTTTTAATTTTTTACCGGCCATCAGATACAATATACGTTATATATGTTATATATCGTTGTAATCGTAACGACTTGAGGAACATATATAACAACTAAGTTTTTCCATAGGACACGCGGCGTAAAAATGAACCCCCCACCCAAAGAAAAATAATTGCGTTTTTTTTTTTCAATTTCACTGCGCATATAATTTTTTTCTGGTTTCGCAGCATATTTTATGGAAAAATTTAGCCTGTCATTGCGAAGTACAATTAGTGACGCAAAAAATAAGGGCTCATGTGGGTCTGTAGGTGTAAAATGCAAGTGCTATGGCCTTTTAAGCACAAGGAGGAAAAAACAAAAACGCAAAAACGAAAGTTAGCCCGGTCCTTAAAGGGTTAACTCGCACGCTTCCTCTCGGCCCTGACGTCACTACGTTACACAGTCCTTTTAAAGGAATACTAATTGCTACATAAATACACACATTTAAAAATACAAATAAAGTTATTTAAAAGAACATAGAACGTTACAAATCTTACAGTAGTGATACCGATTAGTAATAACCATGTAAATCGGAACGGTCATTTAGACCTAGTGGTCCTAGTGCTTCCGTCTTTAACATGAGCTCTGTTTCCTTTTTAATCAGCCTGTTATCTCTGCCGCCTCCTGCTGGAGAGTTCTTAACTTGTAACAATCCCATGAAGCGCAATGCAGACGGGTTACCGTTATGTGCTACGCGCATGTGAGAGATCACTCTCGGACAGCCTTTACCTGTTCTCAAAGAGCGAGTATGTTCAGCAAAACGTTGATACAGTGGGCGTGTGGTCTTACCGATATAATAAAAGCCGCAACTGCATAGGAGTGCATAGACCACAAATGCAGATGTGCAAGTAATGAAATCGCGTATCTGCCAAGTAAGACCCCCTAGACGCACTGTATTACACTCGTTCAGCTGACCGCAAAAATTACAGTGACCACATCTGTGGTTTCCTTCTAACTTTTTCTGGGCCAACCATGTATTTTTGTTTTTTCCTTCACGTGAATTCTTAAACCATCCCTGAACTAATTCATCACGAATATTCTTACATCTTTTAAACGCCAATAGAGGTTTACTATTTATATATTCCTGTAACGACTCCTCCCCTCCAGTAGATTCCAATATTTGTATATTATAGATCTCACCTTTTTATCCATAGGACTATGTCTAAAAGAGAAAACAAATCTATCCTGATTACCTCTATTCTTCTTTCTCCGATGCACGAGTTGCGAACGCTCCAGTGTTCCTGCTCTAGATTTAGCTTTATCAATAACCTCTTTGGGATACCCACGATCCAATAGCCTTTTACTAAGGTCATTGGCTTGTTGTTCATACAGTTCTTCACAATTATTAATCCTGCGGAGGCGTACAAATTGTCCATAAGGTACTGACTGTTTTACATGATGGGGGTGATAACTTTTATAGTTTAGTAACATATTTGAGGCTGTGCTTTTACGGTAGCCACTTACTTTTAGCTCTCCCTGCTGGAGTTCCATGTGTACATCTAAGAAATCAAGTTGTTTGTTACCATAGATAGCTGTAAATGACATATTGTATGTGTTGATGTTAATATATTGTACAAACTGGTTGAAGTCATCTTCTGAGCCCGCCCACACTAACAGGACGTCATCTATATATCTTAAGTACAAAGCTATCTTGGATATAAAAGGATTCTGTACATTAAAAATAATTTCATCTTCCAGTTCAGCTAGGTATAAGTTAGCAAAAGTAGGTGCTACTGGCGTCCCCATCGCGGTCCCAGCTCGCTGACCATACCATTGATCAGCGAACTGGAACACATTGTGATGGAGGACGAACCCCAGGAGCTCACAAATGAACCCCACAAATTCTCTTGTTTATTGTGTTTGTTTGTCTTGTTTTGTGTTCCACCTAGCCAATGCAGGGGCTGCCGCCCAGTTGCTCGCTGCCACCTAGGACAGATTGAAGCAAGTAGGCAGGGACAGTGGGCGGGATTCAGCTTGGGGTCCACTGTCCTTGTCCGCAATCTTATCTGTCTGATTTTACTTGCAAAACTCAAGTGTCTGGTGTTGCGACCATGAATCTGATCTGGTTCAGCTGTTCATAGGATCATATATCCCAGCAAATAAATAACGTGACGTGAGAGGAACATCTCCAGAGCTGCTCAGATACAGGAGATGGATGCCGTACAGAACACCCTCATAGCTATCAGTTATGTGACTCTGATCCTCTCTCTGCCCGGAAACTTCTTCATCATAGCTGTGAATACTGGAGAAGTCTGCAGGAACAGGAGACTTGCATTAAGTGATTGGCTCATAGTCGGCTTCAGTGTCTTCTGCTTTCTACATGGACTTCATGAATGTTATATAATGTACATGGATCTATTTCTATTCTATCGCAATGACCTACAGATCTTTATGTACCTGAACATGTGCAGCTTATGGTTCTCAGCCCTTCTCAGTATACATTACTGTCTGAAGATTGTCACTATTCACCACTGGTTCTACAGCCATCTCCAGAGAAGATTCCCTCAGCTGTTTCCTTGGATTCATCTGGCATTTTCCTTTGTTCACTCCTTCCTGACGGTTTGTTCTGCACTGGACACAAAGCCGGAGTGTCATCAAGTAAACACAACAGAATCCAAAGTCATATCCCTGAAGACACCTGTAAGATGCTACTGGATAATACTGCTCTTTCAGATCATCTGCCTCTTGTGCACTTTCCTCTGCTCGGTATCGGCATCGACCATCCTCATCTCTCTGTGTAAACACATGAAGAGAATCCAGGAGAACAGCGAGGGCTCCGGATCTCCTAACATCGAGGCCCATATCCATGCGGCCACAACAGTCTCTACCTTACTGGTCACTAATATCCTAATATTCACTTCTGTGACCATACTCACTCTCAGTGACGACTTCTGGGTATACCTATTTGGAATTTTACTTTCTTTATGTCATATTTTTAGTTCCTACTTTTTAATTAAGGGAACAAAGAGACTGAATAAGACGCTGACCAAGATACTGAACTGGTGTTCATGAGTTAGTGGTGAGTGATGTGTTTTCTATGCAGCTACATCTACTTCCGTTAAAGAGGTTTTCAAAGAAAAATTAACAGGATGGCAATCCAACCTCTGAACCTCTCGCCGATCTCCGTATCGTCCCCTGTCTTCTGTGATATGAATAGAGCCACAAGTATGATACGTGACCCTCAGCTCTATTCATTCCTATGGAGATACCGGAAAGAGCCGAGTAAGCCAGAAGAGTGCTAACTTGGCTCTCTCCGGCACCTCCATAGCCATGAATAGAGCCTAGGGTCACATGCCGTATCTATTCATAACACAGAAGCCGGGCCGCTGATACGGAGATCGGTGAGAGGTTCGGAGGTTGGACCCCTGTGATCTCTTACTTGTCCCCTATCCTGTCGATAGGGGACAAGTTAACTTTTCTTGGAATAATCCTTTAAGAATGGTATTGGCCTGGGAGTAACGCCATGAGCTACCGTATTTTTCGCTTTATAGGACGCGTCTTTTGATAAGACGCACCCCTGAGTTTAGGGGGGGGGGAATAGAAAAAAAAATATTTTGCTCATTGTCACAGTTTGGAGATAGCAGCAGTGTGATTGGTGCCAATCCCCCCATATAGTGCCCCACATAGTAGCCAATGCCCCCCACATAGTAGCCAATGCCCCCATACAGTGCCCCCATTGTAGCCAGTGCCCCCATACAGTGCCCCCATATAGTAGCCAATGCCCCTATACAGTGCCCCCATAGTAGCCAGTGCCCCCCATAGTAGCCAATGCCCCCATACAGTAGCCAATGCCCCCATATAGTGCCCCCCATAGTAGCCAATTCCCCCTGCGACCAGTAAAACAACAAACAGGCTACTCACCTGTCCGCCGGCCCCAGCAGCTAATCTCCCGACACTCCGGTCTCCCGTCATCCTCCGGCATAGGCAGCGGGGGACAGAGAGACTGCCGCTGCAGAACACTTCCGGGACACAGGCAGCTTCTCTGTACCCCACTGCCTGTGCCGGAGGATGACGGGAGACCGGAGTGTCGGGAGAGGAGCTGCTGGGGCCGGCGGACAGGTAAGTAGAACAGCGATCCCCTCCGCCCGCCCCTCCATCGCCGCTTAGCCGATCAGGAGCCCAGGAAAGTGCAGCTCATTGCACTTTTCCAGGCTTCTGATCGGCTCAGCTGAGCGGCGATAGAGGGGCGGGGCGGGCGGAGGGGATGGCTCAGGGCCGCTCACTATGCATATGCATAGTGAGCGGCAATACAGGGGGCGGGCGGGACGGCTTCCATGCGGTGCTCGGCACTGCTTGGGAGCCGTCTTTGCTTTATAGGACGCACTTGGTTTTTCCTCCCACTTTGGGAGGAAAAAAAAGTGCGTCTTATAAAGCGAAAAATACGGTAATAATCAGACTGGAATGTGGAGACTAATTCTTAAGCATATAGATGTGAACCAACTACTCAGGACCAGTTTAACCACAGAGACCAACCATGCACTAGGTCATGTGTCTCCAAACTGCGGCCCTCCAGCTGTTGCAAAACCACAATTCCCATCATGCCCAGAAAGCTAAACTTTGGATTTGGCTGTCCAGGCATGATGGGAAATGGAGGGCCGGAGTTTGGAGACCCATGACCTAGGTGATAGATAAGGAATCCAGATATTCTTACAGTCCACCATACCAAGATGCTGCCAAAGAAGACATTGTCATGTACTGATATTTCTAAAGAAAAGCTTCAAAGATGACTTATCCTTTAGGTGCATTTGAAAAATGGAATCAGGGGTGTTGTGTTTCAAAAGGTCACAATTTTTTTTAAAGCAAAAATGACCCTAAGATAAATGTGCACAACTTTAATAAATCCTCCCCCCATAATGTCTATCCCACCAGGACTAATAGAAGTCCCTCGCCAACAACATCTCCTGGTTCCTGGATCTGTCTCTACAGAACATTGTTATTACTCTTGATTGTCATTCATAACTATAGAGCACAATGTGGTCAGGTGTCTACTATATGTTACTTAGATGTTTCCCATCTCTATTCTATTATAAAAGACTTGAGCGTATCACTGAGTGATGGAACTCCAGCCCCAATTCCTTGGGTTCAATAGTTTTTCGTTCAATGTTAATTCCTCTTTGTGGCTGCTTCTTGATTCGAACCAGAGACCTTTCACCTGGGAACCAATCTAATGACTGAGCTATTAGGGAATGAGTAATTTGTAGAATACAAGAAGAAAAAGATTGTTCCGCCACTATGAGCCAAACAGTAACAATGCCGTTTGACACCTGTGTTCTATATCATATTGAGCAAACTCCTGCTGTCCCGACCTCAGCCTATGCTTTCCGTTTGTTCCTTTGGTACTGTGGATCTGTGTCCTCTGTCAATCTATGTGTTAGATCTGTGATTTCAACCTTTTTTGAGCCGCGGCACACTTTTTATACTTAAAAAATCCCGGGGCACACCACCAACCAAAATGGCACAAAATGACACTAAAACAGTACATATTATACATATAGTTAATAATATAGATTCTAAATGTATTTATACTCAGTGTGAAACCTGGGCCTGTTTTCTTCTCCCCCTGTGCTTCTCTCCTGTGCTTCTCTCCACCATACTTCTCCCCTCTGCTTCTTTCCTGTGCTTCTCTCCCCCATGCTTCTCTCCACCATACTTCTCCCACCTGCTTCTCCGTGCTTCTCTCCCCCATGCTTCTCTCCTGTGCTTCTCTCCACCATACTTCTCCCCCCTGCTTCTCTCCACCATACTTCTCCCCCTGCTTCTCTCCTGTGCTTCTCTCCACCATACTTCTCCCCTCTGCTTCTTTCCTGTGCTTCTCTCCCCCATGCTTCTCTCCACCATACTTCTCCCACCTGGTTCTCCGTGCTTCTCTCCCCCATGCTTCTTTCCTGTGCTTCTCTCCACCATACTTCTCCCCCTGCTTCTCTCCTGTGCTTCTCTCCACCACACTTCTCCCCCTGCTTCTCTCCTGTGCTTCTCTCCCCCTGCTTCTCTCCACCATACTTCTCCCCCCTGCTTCTCTCCTGTGCTTCTCTCCCCCATGCTTATCTCCTGTGCTTCTCTCCCCATGCTTCTCTCCTGTGCTTCTCTCCTCCATACTTCTCCCCCCTGCTTCTCTCCTGTGCTTCTCTCCACCATACTTCTCCCCCTTCTTCTCTCCTGTGCTTCTCCCCCTACTTCTCTCCTGTGCTTCTCTCCCCCATGCTTCTCCCCCCTACTTCTCTCCTGTGCTTCTCCCCCCATGCTTCTCTCCCCCATGCTTCTCTCCTGTGCTTCTCTCCACCATACTTCTCCCCCCTGCTTCTCTCCTGTGCTTCTCTCCCCCATGCTTCTCTCCTGTGCTTCTCTCCACCATACTTTTCCCCCCTGCTTCTCTCCTGTGTTTCTCTCCTCCATACTTCTCCCCCCTACTTCTCTCCTGTGCTTCTCTCCACCATACTTCTCCCCCCTGCTTCTCTCCTGTGCTTCTCTCCCCCATGCTTATCTCCTGTGCTTCTCTCCCCCATGCTTATCTCCTGTGCTTCTCTCCACCATACTTATCTCCTGTACTTCTCTCCACCATACTTCTCCCCCCTGCTTCTCTCCTGTGCTTCTCTCCCCCATGCTTCTCTCCTGTGCTTCTCTCCCCCCTGCTTCTCTCCACCAAACTTCTCTCCCCCCTTCTTCTCTCCACTGTTTCTCTCCCCCATCCCCAGGTTTCTCTCCCCCCCTTCCTCCACACCTCCTCCGAGATGGTGGCCGCTGCTGTCCGCCTCACCTACTGGCCGCCCGTAGGGCCCGGATGTGCACCTCCAATCAGCGGAGACCGGGAGCGTGGTGCACTGTGGCACGCAACCGCCCACATTATAATCCGCCACTGATCGCTGCGCATTGCCGGGGAACAAAACACAGGGGCACCATAGTTTGGGGAACTTTCCCCGCGGCACACCCGACCATGTGTCGCGGCACACTGGTTGAAAATCACTGTGTTAGATGATGCTAACAGAGACTATTCTGAGGGCATCAAGTTGGGAATTATCTGTGGGAAAGTCCAGACCTCTCAAGTGGTTAAACTCCAGTCCGTGATTGAGGCTCTAGTCAAATCCATTGGAAACCCAGAGGGTCCATATGATCTCCAGTTGACTTTACATCAGTTGGCTTCAGAGCTCGGCCCTGTTCCTTGGTGCCCCTGTAGCTCCTGGACGCCCTCCAGCATTGCTGTTGCTTCTCCATATGTTTTTCTGCAGTCCTGCTTTACAGTTGCCTACTCCACCCCACTACTATTTACACTGAAGTCATGGCACATCTCTCTCTCCAGATTTATGTAAAGTAGATTGTCGGCACTCCGGATAACGTGAAAAAACAGTGTAAATTTATTCAAAGTTGTCACAGCATTACAGGAAGGCAACGTTTCTGTGGCCTCTCGCCACCATTTTCAAGCCAAATAAAGTGAACATACCACACTCTTAAATACAGGTGCTTAATCAAAAGGCAAACAGTTCATTGGACAAGTGATACAAAATCTTATTGGTCAGTCCCATGTGCTAATTACAAAGTATTCCACACATGTGGTTGGGTATACTGCAGGTATAAACAAATAAATAGTGAAAAGTGTTTTACAAGGTGAAATATACACAACAGTGATTAAAGTCCATACTAAGTCTCTCCAACGTCCTGTAGGACGCAATAGTATGCTTGAAAAATAAATAAACAAAGTAATTGCAAGGTTTCCGGGACACTTAGGAACGTAGCTGGCTGCTAGAGCTGGGGGAGCGTCATGTTACTAAGGAGACTGGTGACATCACTCTGGATCTCCTCCTCCATTCATCTGGGCTGGGAGCGTGAGTAATAACCATCAGGGCGACAGCTGATAAGCAGTATGGATACGCCGGCATCACATTAGCTGACATAGCAGTCAGCAAGACTAACGTAAGATCAAAGATACCGCTCTGTGTGTTTCCATTCCAGGTGTCTAGCAGCCTTCATGGACGCTCCACTCAGTAATCAGGACCCGACAGGTCGCTGTAGGAAAACCTTATGTGTGAACAGGGATCTAATTGTTAGCCGGCATTGCAGTCAGCACCACATTAGCTGGCATGGCAGTCAGCAAATTCGTGGTCAGATAACTTGCAGCCTTCATGGAAAAAAACCGCTTCTAATGTGAACACGTACTTAAGCACAGCTCCCAGCAAAAATAAAAAGCTTCCTCCATGCTCAAAATTATGTGAGCCAGTTTCTTGTTCCCATCGTGTCTCGTCTACAGAGTCTGTAAAGTAAGTAAAGGAGAGATAAACAATATTATTAATGGTAATAATGCAAGCGTGGATTTTTTCAGTTCACTTATTACTGATCGATACTTCAAAGAGAGCAGGTGATGGTGCCAGATATGCTCATCTATTAAGATGTTTTGCAACCTTGTATTCAACATTTAACCCATATTCACCTCTAGCTTCAGTATTGAAAATCCATTCAAGTTCTCTTTTTTTTAAAATTAGTGCCCTGTCCCCTCCTCTGTTTAGGGGACCAATTCTGTCAACGACCATGAATCTGAGGTCCCACTCTGAGTGTCCTTTCTCGACAAAATGTTTGGCTACAGGTAAGTCTATTTTTTTACTCCTGATTGTATAACGGTGCTGATTCAACCTAGTTTTGAGGTCCCATGTGGTCTCACCCACATATATAAATCCACATGGGCACCACAAAATGTATATTACCCAGTCAGACACACATGTAAGGTATTGGTTGATCTTAAATACTTTCTTTGTAATTGGGTGTATGAATTCAGGACCTTTTTTCATTATTTTGCAGTTTACGCAATTTAAACAGGGGAATGACCCAGTGTTTTTTTTGCCAAGGAAAGTTTGAGATGTTTTCCGTGTCATTTTTAGTGTAGATTTGACCAATTGGTCACGTAAATTCCTCCCTCTTCGGTATGACATAAGAGGGGGGGATTGGAAGTCAGGGATGTTTCTATGGCTGTCTCTAACCACATACCAGTAACGGTTAATGATAGAACTAATTCTTGGTGAGAGGTCAGTATACGTTGTGACAAATGGTATTCTGTTTAGTGAGTTATCCTTTTTTCTATCCTCCAATAGTTTGTCTCTGTCATGACTTGTGATGTCCTCTTTACATTGGTCAAGTAATTTGTCAGGGTACCCTCGTTCTTTAAAGTCATTGCTCATTCTAATCAGTGTTTTATCTAAATCAGTGGGTTTCTGAATAATGCGCTTGGCCCGAAGCATCTGGCTACGAGGGAGGCTCCTGACCATACGTCGTGGGTGACAACTGTCATACCGAAGTGTATTGTTGCAATCTGTTGGCTTGGTGTATATGTCTGCATTAAGTTTGTCATTGTCCCTAGTAACTAAAACGTCAAGGTAGTTTATAGAGGTATAGTCACAATGCATGGTAAATTTTATGGTTCTGTCAATAGTGTTTAAATAGTTAACAAATGTAACAAGTTGTGTCATGTCCCCCAACCACAGCATGAAAACATCATCTATATACCTTTTCCACATTCCCACACATTGGAAATGGGATGATGTATAGATACATGTTTCTTCCAGATGTGCCATTACTATGTTTGCGTAGGTGGGTGCATAATTCGCACCCATCCCTACGTCACGTCTCTGCAAAAAGATTTCATCATTGAACATGAAGTAATTATTGGTTAAGGCAATATCAAGAATCTGTAAAATAAAATCCTCTTCCTTAGGAATTAGTTGTAAGTCCCCCAATTTTTTGGCAACTGCTTCTCTCCCCATTTGTTTATCTATGGAGGTGTAAAGGCTCACTATGTCGAGCGTGACAAGAATGCACTGTGTAGGTATCTCAATAGAACCAATCTCACGCAAAAATTGAGTGGAGTCCCTTAAGTATGATTTGGTACAAGTAGCAAGTGGCCTAAGTACTTTATCCAAAAATATTGAGATGTGGTTAGTAACCGACTCCCTGCCTGAAACAATCGGGCGTCCCGGTGGATTGACCGGGTCCTTGTGTAATTTAGGCAGATTTAGTTACACTGATTTACAGTGCTGTTAAGGATGTCAGATTTTTTGTATATTTAGCACATACATATGTACACTTTTGTGTTATCAGCAGATGACCCTTCTCCTATGTCACTTTCAACCATATTAAAACAACTGGACCCAGAACAGACCCTTGTGGCCACCACTTGTAACCAGTCTCTGCTAAGAATACACACCATTAACCCCTAGGCGACCCTGGGTGTCGGCTTCTAATTAAGTATTCAGATGCAGCTGTCAAAGTTGACAGCTGCATCTGAACACTTATTGCAGCCTATTCCCTTGTGTCTAGTACAACCGGCACCGGCCGGGGTCTGCGCCGTAGTGGCGCTGATCCCAGCTCGGCACTCTATTGCTTTCGGCTGCTGCAGCCGAAAGCAAGAGTGCCTAGCTCATTGATCTATGCAGTATTACTATACTGCATAGATCTTTATGAGAGATCAGTGTAAATATACTAGGAGTCCCTAACCCCAGGGGGGGGGGGAATAACCCTAACCCCAGGGGAGGAATAACCCTAACCCCAGGGGGGAATAACCCTAACCCCAGGGGGGAATAACCCTAACCCCAGGGGGGGAATAACCCTAACCCCAGGGGGAATAACCCTGACCCCAGGGAGGAATAACCCTAACCCCAGGGGGGAAATAACCCTAACCCCAGGGGGGGAATAACCCTAACCCCAGGGGGGAATAACCCTAACCCCAGGGGGGAATAACCCTAACCCTAACCCCAGGGGGGGAATAACCCTAACCCCAGGGGGAATAACCCTGACCCCAGGGAGGAATAACCCTAACCCCAGGGGGGAAATAACCCTAACCCCAGGGGGGGAATAACCCTAACCCCAGGGGGGAATAACCCTAACCCCAGGGGGGAATAACCCTAACCCTAACCCCAGGGGGGGGGAATAACCCTAACCCCAGGGGGAGAATAACCCTAACCCCAGGGGGGGAATAACCCTAACCCCAGGGGGGAATAACCCTAACCCCAGGCGGGGGACTAACCCTAACCCCAGGTGGGGGAATAACCCTAACCCCAGGGGGGGAATAACCCTAACCCCAGGGGGGAATAACCCTAACCCCAGGGGGGAATAACCCTAACCCCGGGGGCGGGGATAACCCTAACCCCACGGGGGGGAATAACCCTAACCCCAGGGGGGGAATAACCCTAACCCCAGGGGGGCTTCTAGTGTAAGTGTAAAAAAAAAAAAAGTTTTATTATTAAAAACCCCTAACCCCAATAAAAGTTTCAATCACCCCCCTTTTCCCATGCTCTAAATAAAAATAAATAAATAAATGAATAAACATGTTGGTATCGCCACGTGCGTAATCACCTGAACTATTAATTTATTTCATTCCTGATCTCGCACGGTAAACGGCGTAAGAGCAAAACAATTCGCATCAAACCCAGAAAAAAATGGAATAAAAAGCAATCAAGGTACCGATAGAAAGATCACATCATCACATCACAGAACTCATCACATCATGGCGCAAAACATGACACCTGACACAGCGCCATAGAGCAAAGGATAAAAGCGCTATAAGCCGGGAATGGAGCGATTGTAAGGGACGTATATTTGGTAACAATGGTTTGAATTTTTTACCGGCCATCAGATACAAGAAAAGTTATACATGTTATATGTCATCGTAATCAGGGCTGTGGAGTCGGAGCTATTTTTGGCTGGAGTCGGATTCGGAAAAAAATGTACCGACTCCAGCTTTAAAAAAATCTTTAGAAACATAGAAGATTGTCGGCAGAAAAAGTCCACTGGGTCCATCTAGTCGGCCCTTCTAGTATTTTCTTTCTTATTACCTTAGGATAGATATATGTTTATCCCAGGCGTGTTTAAATTCTGTTATTGTAGATTTACCAACCACCTCTGCTGGAAGTTTGTTCCAGGTATCTACTACTCTTTCAGTAAAAAAATATTTCCTCACATTGCTTCTGATCTTTCCCCAGTAACCTCTCACTGTCTCCTCTTGTTCTTGAGCTCAGTTTTTTAATAAAAACACTTCCCTCCTGAACCTTATTTAGTCCCTTAACATACTTAAAGGTTTCCGTCATGTCCTCCTTTCCCTTCTTCCTCCTGTAACATATATAAAGGTTTCCGTCATGTCCTCCTTTCCCTTCTTCCTCCTGTAACATATATAAAGGTTTCCATCATGTCCTCCCTTTCCCTTCTTCCTCCTGTAACATATATAAAGGTTTCCATCATGTCCTCCCTTTCCCTTCTTCCTCCTGTAACATATATAAAGGTTTCCTTCATGTCCCCCCTTTCCCTTCTTCCTCCTGTAACATATATAAAGATTTCCATCATGTCCCTCCTTTCCCTTCTTCCCTGTAACATATATAAAGGTTATCATGTCCTCCTCTACCTTCTTCCCCCTGTAACATATATAAAGGTTTCCATCATATCCCTCCTTTCTCTTCTTCCTCCTGTAACATATATAAAGGTTTCCATCATGTCCCCCCTTTCCCTTCTTCCTCCTGTAACATATATAAAGGTTTCCATCATGTCCTCCCTTTCCCTTCTTCCTCCTGTAACATACTTAAAGGTTTCCATCATCTCCTCCTTTCCCTTCTTCCTCCTGTAACATATATAAAGGTTTCCATCATGTCCCCCCTTTCCCTTCTTCCTCCTGTAACATATATAAAGGTTTCCATCATGTCCCCCCTTTCCCTTCTTCCTCCTGTAACATACATAAAGATTTCCATCATGTCCTTCCTTTCCCTTCTTCCTCTTGTAACATATATAAAGGTTTCCATCATGTCCCCCCTTTCCCTTCTTCCCTCCTGTAACATATATAAAGGTTTCCATCATGTCCTCCCTTTCCCTTCTTCCTCCTGTAACATATATAAAGGTTTCCATCATGTCCTCCCTTTCCCTTCTTCCTCTTGTAACATATATAAAGGTTTCCATCATGTCCTCCCTTTCCCTTCTTCCTCCTGTAACATATATAAAGGTTTCCATCATGTCCCCCCTTTCCCTTCTTCCCTCCTGTAACATATATAAAGGTTTCCATCATGTCCTCCCTTTCCCTTCTTCCTCCTGTAACATATATAAAGGTTTCCATCATGTCCTCCCTTTCCCTTCTTCCTCTTGTAACATATATAAAGGTTTCCATCATGTCCTCCCTTTCCCTTCTTCCTCCTGTAACATATATAAAGGTTTCCATCACGTCCCCCCTTTCCCTTCTTCCTCCTGTAACATATATTAAGGTTTCCATAATGTCCCTCCTTTCCCTTCATCCTCCTGTAACATATATAAAGGTTTCCATCATGTCCTCCCTTTCCCTTCTTCCTCCTGTAACATATATAAAGGTTTCCATCATGTCCCCCCTTTCCCTTCTTCCCTCCTGTAACATATATAAAGGTTTCCATCATGTCCCCCCTTTCCCTTCTTCCCTCCTGTAACATATATAAAGGTTTCCATCATGTCCCCCCTTTCCCTTCTTCCCCCTGTAACATATATAAAGGTTTCCATCATGCCCCCCCCTTTCCCTTCTTCCCTCCTGTAACATATATAAAGGTTTCCATCATGTCCCCCCTTTCCCTTCTTCCTCCTGTAACATATATAAAGGTTTCCATCATGTCCTCCTTTCCCTTCTTCCTCCTGTAACATATATAAAGGTTTCCATAATGTCCCCCTTTCCCTTCTTCCTCCTGTAACATATATAAAGGTTTCCATCATGTCCCCCCTTTCCCTTCTTCCCTCCTGTAACATATATAAAGGTTTCCATCATGTCCTCCCTTTCCCTTCTTCCTCCTGTAACATATATAAAGGTTTCCATCATGTCCTCCCTTTCCCTTCTTCCTCTTGTAACATATATAAAGGTTTCCATCATGTCCTCCCTTTCCCTTCTTCCTCCTGTAACATATATAAAGGTTTCCATCATGCCCCCCTTTCCCTTCTTCCCTCCTGTAACATATATAAAGGTTTCCATCATGTCCTCCCTTTCCCTTCTTCCTCCTGTAACATATATAAAGGTTTCCATCATGTCCCCCCTTTCCCTTCTTCCTCCTGTAACATATATAAAGGTTTCCATCATGTCCTCCCTTTCCCTTCTTCCTCTTGTAACATATATAAAGGTTTCCATCATGTCCTCCCTTTCCCTTCTTCCTCCTGTAACATATATAAAGGTTTCCATCACGTCCCCCCTTTCCCTTCTTCCTCCTGTAACATATATTAAGGTTTCCATCATGTCCCTCCTTTCCCTTCTTCCTCCTGTAACATATATAAAGGTTTCCATTATGTCCTCCCTTTCCCTTCTTCCTCCTGTAACATATATAAAGGTTTCCATCATGTCCTCCCTTTCCCTTCTTCCTCCTGTAACATATATAAAGGTTTCCATCATGTCCTTCCTTTTCCTTCTTCCTCCTGTAACATATATAAAGGTTTCCATCATGTCCCCCCTTTTCCCTTCTTCCCTCCTGTAACATATATAAAGGTTTCCATCATGTCCCCCCTTTCCCTTCTTCCTCCTGTAACATATATAAAGGTTCCATCATGTCCTCCCTTTCCCTTCTTCCTCCTGTAACATATATAAAGGTTTCCATCATGTCCCCCTTTCCCTTCTTCCCCCAGACTATACAGATACAAATCCTTCAGTCTTTCCTGATATGGTTTATCCCTCACACCCTCCACCATTTTTGTAGCTCGTCTTTGTACCCGTTCTATTTTATCAATGTCCTTTCTTAGATGAAGTCTCCAGAACTGGTCACAGTATTCCAGATGTGATGTCACCAGAGCTCTATACAGCGGGATCACAATCTCCTCTTCCTACTGGTTATACCTCTAGCTATACACCCCAGCATACCATTATATATATATATATACAGCCCAGCATACCATTATATATATGTATATACAGCCCAGCATACCATTATATATATACACAGCCCAGCATACCATTATATATATATATATATATATATATATATATATACACACAGCCCAGAATACCATTATATATATACACAGCCCAGCATATCATTATACAGTATATATATATACACAGCCCAGCATATCATTATACAGTATATATATATATATACAGCCCAGCATACAATTTGCTTTCCCCACCGCCTGGTTGCACTGGTGACTCATTTTAAGGCTGTCAGATATCATTACCCCTAAATCTTTCTCTTCTGAAGTTTTTTCCAACACAGAACTGCCGATGTGATACTCGGATAGAGGATTCCTCCTCCCCAAGTGCATTATTTTACATTTGGAAACGTTGAACTTCAATTTCCACTGTTTGGACACTTATCTAGCAAAGCTAAATCATTTTCCATATTACTGACACCTCCAGGAATATCAACCCTATTGCACACATGTCACTAGCCTCACCTACCAACCCTTCTCCTATGTCACTATCCTTACCCACCAACCCTTCTCCTATGTCACTATACTTACCTACCAACCCTTCTCCTATATCACTATCCTTACCCACCAACCCTTCTCCTATGTCACTATCCTTACCTACCAACCCTTCTCCTATGTCACTATCCTTACCCACCAACCCTTCTCCTATGTCACTATACTTACCTACCAACCCTTCTCCTATGTCACTATCCTTACCCACCAACCCTTCTCCTATGTCACTATCCTTACCTACCAACCCTTCTCCTATGTCACTATCCTTACCCACCAACCCTTCTCCTATGTCACTATCCTTACCCACCAACCCTTCTCCTATGTCACTATCCTTACCCACCAACCCTTCTCCTATGTCACTATACTTACCTACCAACCCTTCTCCTATGTCACTATCCTTACCCACCAACCCTTCTCCTATGTCACTATCCTTACCTACCAACCCTTCTCCTATGTCACTATCCTTACCTACCAACCCTTCTCCTATGTCACTATCCTTACCTACCTGCCCTTCTCCTATGTCACTATCCTTACCTACCAAACCTTCTCCTATGTCACTATCCTTACCTACCAACCCTTCTCCTATGTCACTATACTTACCTACCAACACTTCTGCTATGTCACTATCCTTACCCACCAACCCTTCTCCTATGTCACTATCCTTACCCACCAACCCTTCTCCTATGTCACTATCCTTACCTACCAACCCTTCTCCTATGTCACTATCCTTACCCACCAACCCTTCTCCTATGTCACTATCCTTACCTACCAACCCTTCTCCTATGTCACTATCCTTACCCACCAACCCTTCTCCTATGTCACTATACTTACCTACCAACCCTTCTCCTATGTCACTATCCTTACCTACCAACCCTTCTCCTATGTCACTATCCTTACCTACCAAACCTTCCCCTATGTCACTATCCTTACCCACCAACCCTTCTCCTATGTTACTATACTTACCCACCAACCCTTCTCCTATGTCACTATTCTTACCTACCAACCCTTCTATGTCACTATCCTTACCCACCAACCCTTCTCCTATGTCACTATCCTTACCTACCAAACCTTCTCCTATATCACTATCCTTACCTACCAACCCTTCTCCTATGTCACTATCCTTACCCACCAACCCTTCTCCTATGTCACTATCCTTACCTACCAACCCTTCTCCTATGTCACTATCCTTAACTACCAACCCTTCTCCTATGTCACTATCCTTACCCACCAACCCTTCTCCTATGTCACTATCCTTACCTACCAACCCTTCTCCTATGTCACTATCCTTACCCACCAACCCTTCTCCTATGTCACTATCCTTACCTACCAACCCTTCTCCTATGTCACTATCCTTACCCACCAACCCTTCTCCTATGTCACTATCCTTACCCACCAACCCTTCTCCTATGTCACTATCCTTACCCACCAACCCTTCTCCTATGTCACTATACTTACCTACCAACCCTTCTCCTATGTCACTATCCTTACCCACCAACCCTTCTCCTATGTCACTATCCTTACCTACCAACCCTTCTCCTATGTCACTATCCTTACCTACCAACCCTTCTCCTATGTCACTATCCTTACCTACCTGCCCTTCTCCTATGTCACTATCCTTACCTACCAAACCTTCTCCTATGTCACTATCCTTACCTACCAACCCTTCTCCTATGTCACTATACTTACCTACCAACACTTCTGCTATGTCACTATCCTTACCCACCAACCCTTCTCCTATGTCACTATCCTTACCCACCAACCCTTCTCCTATGTCACTATCCTTACCTACCAACCCTTCTCCTATGTCACTATCCTTACCCACCAACCCTTCTCCTATGTCACTATCCTTACCTACCAACCCTTCTCCTATGTCACTATCCTTACCCACCAACCCTTCTCCTATGTCACTATACTTACCTACCAACCCTTCTCCTATGTCACTATCCTTACCTACCAACCCTTCTCCTATGTCACGATCCTTACCTACCAAACCTTCCCCTATGTCACTATCCTTACCCACCAACCCTTCTCCTATGTTACTATACTTACCCACCAACCCTTCTCCTATGTCACTATTCTTACCTACCAACCCTTCTATGTCACTATCCTTACCCACCAACCCTTCTCCTATGTCACTATCCTTACCTACCAAACCTTCTCCTATATCACTATCCTTACCTACCAACCCTTCTCCTATGTCACTATCCTTACCCACCAACCCTTCTCCTATGTCACTATCCTTACCTACCAACCCTTCTCCTATGTCACTATCCTTAACTACCAACCCTTCTCCTATGTCACTATCCTTACCCACCAACCCTTCTCCTATGTCACTATCCTTACCTACCAACCCTTCTCCTATGTCACTATCCTTACCCACCAACCCTTCTCCTGTCACTATCCTTACCCACCAACCCTTCTCCTATGTCACTATCCTTACCTACCAACCCTTCTCCTATGTCACTATCCTTACCTACCAACCCTTCTCCTATGTCACCTTACCTACCAACCCTTCTCTTATGTCACTATCCTTACCTACCAACCCTTCCCCTATGTCACTATCCTTACCTACCAACCCTTCTCCTATGTCACTATCCATACCTACCAACCCTTCTCCTATGTCATCTTACCTACCAACCCTTCTCTTATGTCACTATCCTTACCTACCAACCCTTCCCCTATGTCACTATCCTTACCTACCAACCCTTCTCCTATGTCACTATTCATACCTACCAACCCTTCTCCTATGTCACTATCCTTACCTACCAACCCTTCTCCTATGTCACTATCCTTACCTACCAACCCTTCTCCTATATCACTATCCTTACCCACCAACCCTTATCCTATGTCACTATCCTTACCTACCAACCCTTCTTCTATGTCACTATCCTTACCCACCAAACCTTCTCCTATGTCACTATCCTTACCTACCAAACCTTCTCCTATGTCACTATCCTTACCTACCAAACCTTCCCCTATGTCACTATCCTTACCTACCAAACCTTCCCCTATGTCACTATTCTTACCTACCAAACCTTCCCCTATGTCACTATCCTTACCCACCAACCCTTCTCCTATGTCACTATCCTTACCCACCAACCCTTCTCCTATATCACTATCCTTACCTACCAACCCTTCTATGTCACTATCCTTACCTACCAACCCTTCTCCTATGTCACTATCCTTACCCACCATCCCTTCTCCTATGTCACTATCCTTACCTACCAACCCTTCTCCTATGTCACTATCCTTACCTACCAACCCTTCTCCTATGTCACTATACTTACCTACCAACCTTTCTCCTATGTCACTATGCTTACCCACCAACCCTTCTCCTATGTCACTATCCTTACCTACCAACCCTTCTCCTATGTCACTATCCTTACCTACCAACCCTTCTCCTATGTCACTATCCTTACCCACCAACCCTTCTCCTATGTCACTATCCTTACCTACCAACCCTTCTCCTATGTCACTATCCTTACCTACCAACCCTTCTCCTATGTCACCTTACCTACCAACCCTTCTCTTATGTCACTATCCTTACCTACCAACCCTTCCCCTATGTCACTATCCTTACCTACCAACCCTTTTCCTATGTCACTATCCTTACCTACCAACCCTTCTCCTATGTCACTATCCTTACCTACCAACCCTTCTCCTATGTCACTATCCTTACCCAACAACCCTTCTCCTATGTCACTATCCTTACCTACCAAACCTTCCCCTATGTCACTATCCTTACCCACCAACCCTTCTCCTATGTCACTATCCTTACCCACCAACCCTTCTCCTATATCACTATCCTTACCCACCAACCCTTCTCCTATATCACTATCCTTACCTACCAACCCTTCTCCTATGTCACTATCCTTACCTACCAACCCTTCTCCTATGTCACTATCCTTACCTACCAACCCTTCTCCTGTCACTATCCTTACCCACCAACCCTTCTATGTCACTATCCTTACCTACCAACCCTTCTCCTATGTCACTTACAAACATATTAAAAAGAATAGAACCCAGAACAGACCCTTGAGGCACACCACGTGTAACCAGTCTCTGCTCGGAATATTCACCATTAACAACAACCCTCTGATATCTCTCCTTCAGCCAACCACAAATCCACTGAACTATCCAGGGATTAAGTCCAATTTTCTCCAACTTCTCTATCAGCTCTTTATGGGGAACTGTATCTGCCGCTTTGCTGAAGTCCAGATAGGCGATATCCACAGCACCACCTTCATCCAGCACTTTTGTGGCATAATCAAAGAAACCAATGAGATTAGTCTGACATGATCGGCCCTCAGTAAAGCCATGCTGGTTTGAATCCATCAAATTGTTGATTCTTAGGTGATCCATTATCTTCTTTTTTAGGAGTTTCCATCATTTTCACTACTACAGATGTCAGGCTCACTGGCCTGTAGTTACTGAGCTCTTCTCTATTCCCCTTCTTGTGGATTGGTATAACATTGGCTGTTCTCCAATCATCGGGAACATCTCCTGTTAGCAGGGATTGGTTACACAGATCTGTCAGGGGGGCAACAATCACAGATCTGAGTTCTTTAAGAACCCTGGGATGGATCCCATCTGGACCCATCGCCTTATTCAGCTTTAAACGGGCAAGTTCCTCTGCAACTTCAGTCTCTGAAAATACTGGAGCCGAACCCATATAGCTGGAGGCAATGTTGTGTCCAACCATCCTGTGATTGGGAAGGCTCCTTCTGAAAACACTGAGCAGAAGTAGCTATTCAAATAGTCAGCGACCGCCTTATCTCCATCAATAAACGTATTCTCCCCATTACTTATCTTAGTAATGCTGCAGCCATTCTTCTTCTTCTTCCTGTCACTTATATATCTGAAGAAGGTTTTATTCCCCGCAGTAACAGATTTTGCCATTTCTTCTTCTTTTGAGGCTTTAGCAGAATTTATAATCTGCTTTATCTCCTTCTGTATACTTTTATACGTCTCTCTGTCAGCTACCCCCCCAAGGCTCTGTATACCTCCTATAGGATGATATGCCTCCTTCTGTATACTTTTATACGTCTCTGTCAGCTACCCCCCCAGGCTCTGTATACCTGCTATAGGATGATATGCCTCCTTCTGTATACTTTTATACGTCTCTCTGTCAGCTACCCCCCCCCCACCCTGGCTCTGTATACCTCCTATAGGATGATATGTCTCCTTCTGTATACTTTTATATGTCTCTCTGTCAGCTACCCCCCCCCCCCCAGGCTCTGTATAAATCCTATAGGATGATATGCCTCCTTCTGTATACTTTTATACGTCTCTCTGTCAGCTACCCCCCCAGGCTCTGTATACCTCCTATAGGATGATATGCCTCCTTCTGTATACTTTTAGACGTCTCTCTGTCAGCTACCCCCCCAGGCTCTGTATACCTTCTATAGGATGATATGCCTCCTTCTGTATACTTTTATACGTCTCTCTGTCAGCTACCCCCCACCCTGGCTCTGTATAAATCCTATAGGATGATATGTCTTCTTCTGTATACTTTTATACGTCTCCCTGTCAGCTACCCCCCCCCCCAGGCTCTGTATACCTCCTATAGGATGATATGCCTCCTTCTGTATACTTTTATACGTCTCTCTGTCAGCTACCCCCCCCCCAGGCTCTGTATACTTCCTATAGGATATGTCTCCTTCTGTATGTTATATCCTCTCTTTCAGCTACCCCCCCCCCCCCCACCCTGGCTCTGTATACCTTCTATAGGATGATATGTCTCCTTCTGTATACTTTTATACATCTCTCTGTCAGCTACCCCCCCCCAGGCTCTGTATACATCCTATAGGATGATATGCCTCCTTCTGTATACTTTTATACGTCTCTCTGTCAGCTACCCCCCCCCCCAGTCTCTGTATACCTCCTATAGGATGGTATGTCTCCTTCTGTATACTTTTATACGTCTCCCTGTCAGCTACCCCCCCCCAGGCTCTGTATACCTCCTATAGGATGATATGCCTCCTTCTGTATACTTTTATACGTCTCTCTGTCAGCTTCGTTCCCAGTCTCTCTATACTTCCTATACGCTGCCTTTTTTCCTTTTACAATGGCCTTAACCTCTCTAGTAAACCATAATGGATTCTTCTTTCCTTTTCCTTTTGCTAACTTCTCGTACATATAGTCTAGTTGCCTTTAATATGGCATTTTTTAATTCTGCCCACTGAGTGCTCGCTCCCGATGTTTTATCCCACCCTCTTAATTCTTTATCTAAATACTCCCCCATTTTATTACAATCTGTCTTCCTAAAACCCAACACTCTTGTTGTAGTATGAGATTATAGGGTGTAGTATGGGATTATAGGGTGTAGTATGGGATTATAGGGTGTAGTATGAGATTATAGGGTGTAGTATAAGGTGTAGTATGGGATTATAGGGTGTAGTATGGGATTATAGGGTGTAGTATGGGATTATAGGGTGTAGTATGGGATTATAGGGTGTAGTATGAGATTATAGGGTGTAGTATAAAGTGTAGTATGGGATTATAGGGTGTAGTATAGGGTGTAGTATGAGATTATAGGGTGTAGTATGGGATTATAGGGTGTAGTATGGGATTATAGGGTGTAGTATGAGATTATAGGGTGTAGTATAGCGTGTAGTATGGGATTATAGGGTGTAGTATAGGGTGTAGTATGGGATTATAGGGTGTAGTATGGGATTGGACGCAGTCAGTTTGTACATCACACCATAGACACTGGTGGTCACTGGAACCTAAATTTTCTTCCACTCTAACTTCAGACCCCCGATCCCCATTAGTAAATACTAAATCTAGAATGTTCTCTCCTCTGGTTGGTGACCTCACTAGCTGTATTAGAGATGCCCCTGTAAGGGTCTCTATTATATTCTTGCTTTTAAATGTAAGTGCAGACGGGATATTCCAATCCACATCCGGCATGTTGTATGCCCCATAACTACAATGTCCCCCTTTAATGACATTTTAGTAATTTCAGCCATCAGCACGTTATCATAGTCTAATAGATTCTAATAACAGATCCTTATAGATAACACAGATTCTAATAACAGATCCCTATAGATAACACCTATCCTAATAACAGATCCCTATAGATAACACCGATTCGAATAACAGATCCCTATAGATAACACCTATCCTCATAACAGATCCCTATAGATAACACCTATCCTAATAACAGATCCCTATAGATAACACCGATTCTAATAACAGATCCCTATAGATAACACCGATTCTAATAACAGATCCCTATAGATAACATCGATTCTAATAACAGATCCCTATAGATAAAACCTATCCTCATAACAGATCCCTATAGATAACACCGATTCTAATAACAGATCCCTAAAGATAACACTGATTTTAATAACAGATCCCTATAGATAACACCTATCCTAATAACAGATCCCTATAGATAACACCGATTCTAATAACAGATCCCTATAGATAACACCTAATAACAGATCCCTATAGATAACACCTAATAACAGATCCCTATAGATAACACCTATCCTAATAACAGATCCCTATAGATAACACCGATTCTAATAACAGATCCCTAAAGATAACACTGATTCTAATAACAGATCCCTATAGATAACACCTATCCTAATAACAGATCCCTATAGATAACACCTATCCTAATAACAGATCCCTATAGATAACACCAATTCTAATAACAGATCCCTATAGATAACACTGATTCTAATAACAGATCCCTATAGATAACACCTATCCTAGTAACAGATCCCTATAGATAACACCTATCCTAATAACAGATCCCTATAGATAACACCGATTCTAATAACAGATCCCTATAGATAACACCGATTCTAATAACAAATCCCTATAGATAACATCGATTCTAATAACAGATCCCTATAGATAAAACCTATCCTCATAACAGATCCCTATAGATAACACCGATTCTAATAACAGATCCCTAAAGATAACACTGATTTTAATAACAGATCCCTATAGATAACACCTATCCTAATAACAGATCCCTATAGATAACACCGATTCTAATAACAGATCCCTATAGATAACACCTAATAACAGATCCCTATAGATAACACCTAATAACAGATCCCTATAGATAACACCTATCCTAATAACAGATCCCTATAGATAACACCGATTCTAATAACAGATCCCTAAAGATAACACTGATTCTAATAACAGATCCCTATAGATAACACCTATCCTAATAACAGATCCCTATAGATAACACCTATCCTAATAACAGATCCCTATAGATAACACCAATTCTAATAACAGATCCCTATAGATAACACTGATTCTAATAACAGATCCCTATAGATAACACCTATCCTAGTAACAGATCCCTATAGATAACACCTATCCTAATAACAGATCCCTATAGATAACAGATTCTAATAACAGATCCCTATAGATAACACCTATCCTAATAACAGATCCCTATAGATAACACCGATTCTAATAACAGATCCCTATAGATAACACCGATTCTAATAACAGATCCCTATAGATAACACCTATCCTAATAACAGATCCCTATAGATAACACCTATCCTAATAACAGATCCCTATAGATAACACTGATTCTAATAACAGATCCCTATAGATAACACCTATCCTAATAACAGATCCCTATAGATAACACCTATCCTAATAACAGATTCCTACAGATAACACCAATTCTAATAAAAGATCCCTATAGATAACACCTAATAACAGATCCCTATAGATAACACCTAATAACAGATCCCTATAGATAACACCGAATCTAATAACAGATCCCTATAGATAACACCGATTCTAATAACAGATCCCTATAGATAACACCTATCCTAATAACAGATCCCTATAGATAACACCGATTCGAATAACAGATCCCTATAGATAACACCTATCCTAATAACAGATCCCTATAGATAACACCTAATAACAGATCCCTATAGATAACACCTAATAACAGATCCCTATAGATAACACCTAATAACAGATCCCTATAGATAACACCTATCCTAATAACAGATACCTATAGATAACACCAATTCTAATAACAGATCCCTATAGATAACACTGATTCTAATAACAGATCCCTATAGATAACACCTATCCTAGTAACAGATCCCTATAGATAACACCTATCCTAATAACAGATTCCTATAGATAACAGATTCTAATAACAGATCCCTTTAGATAACACCTATCCTAATAACAGATCCCTATAGATAACACCGATTCTAATAACAGATCCCTATAGATAACACCGATTCTAATAACAGATCCCTATAGATAACACCTATCCTAATAACAGATCCCTATAGATAACATCTATCCTAATAACAGATCCCTATAGATAACACCGATTCGAATAACAGATCCCTATAGATAACACCTATCCTAATAACAGATCCATCCCTATAGATAACACCTAATAACAGATCCATCCCTATAGATAACACCTAATAACAGATCCCTATAGATAACACCTAATAACAGATCCCTATAGATAACACCTAATAACAGATCCCTATAGATAACACCTATCCTAATAACAGATCCCTATAGATAACACCGATTCTAATAACAGATCCCTATAGATAACACCTAATAACAGATCCCTATAGATACCACCTAATAACAGATCCATATAGATAACACCTATCCTAATAACAGATCCCTATAGATAACACCAATTCTAATAACAAATCCCTATAGATACCACCTATCCTAATAACAGATCCCTATAGATAACACCGATTCGAATAACAGATCCCTATAGATAACACCGATTCGAATAACAGATCCCTATAGATAACACCTATCCTAATAACAGATCCTTATAGATAACACCTATCCTAATAACAGATCCCTATAGATAACACCTATTCTAATAACAGATCCCTATAGATAACACCGATTCTAATAACAGATCCCTATAGATAACATCGATTCTAATAACAGATCCCTATAGATAAAACCTATCCTCATAACAGATCCCTATAGATAACACCGATTCTAATAACAGATCCCTAAAGATAACACTGATTCTAATAACAGATCCCTATAGATAACACCTATCCTAATAACAGATCCCTATAGATAACATTGATTCTAATAACAGATCCCTATAGATAACACTGATTCTAATAACAGATCCCTATAGATAACACCTATCCTAGTAACAGATCCCTATAGATAACACCTATCCTTATAACAGATCCCTATAGATAACACCTATCCTAATAACAGATCCCTATAGATAACACTGATTCTAATAACAGATCCCTATAGATAACACCTATCCTAATAACAGATCCCTATAGATAACACCGATTCTAATAACAGATCCCTATAGATAACACCTATCCTAATAACAGATCCCTATAGATAACACCTATCCTAATAACAGATCCCTATAGATAACACCGATTCTAATAACAGATCCCTATAAATAACACATAATAACAGATCCCTATAGATGACACCTAATAACAGATCCCTATAGATAACACCTAATAACAGATCCCTATAGATAACACCGATTCTAATAACAGATCCCTATAGATAACACCTAATAACAGATCCCTATAGATAACACCTATCCTAATAACAGATCCCTATAGATAACACCTAATAACAGATCCCTATAGATAACACCTAATAACAGATCCCTATAGATAACACCTAATAACAGATCCCTATAGATAACACCTATCCTAATAACAGATCCCTATAGATAACACCTAATAACAGATCCCTATAGATAACACCTATCCTAATAACAGATCCCTCTTTGGACTGCATGCAAACCTTTTATATGTATTTTGGATGACTGTGGATATAAGATTACCCCTGACATAAATGGCTACCCCGCCTCCCCCCTTCTCTCTGCTCTGTCTTTCCTGTATACTTGTAACCGGATGGGTTTATTTCAGAAAATTAAAGTGTCTTATTGATGTGATGAGAAGAAATGCATTATTGTAATGTCTTGTGTATATATATATATATATATATATATACATATATACACTCACCGGCCACTTTATTAGGTACACCTGTCCAACTGCACGTTACCACTTAATTTCTAATCAGCCAATCACATGGCGGCAACTCAGTGCATTTAGGCATGTAGACATGGTCAAGACAATCTCCTGCAGTTCAAACCGAGCATCAGTATGGGGAAGAAAGGTGATCTGAGGCCTTTGAACGTGGCATGGTTGTTGGTGCCAGAAGGGCTGGTCTGAGTATTTCAGAAACTGCTGATCTACTGGGATTTTCACGCACAACCATCTCTAGGGTTTACAGAGAATGGTCCGAAAAAGAAAAACCATCCAGTGAGCGGCCGTTCTGTGGGCGGAAATGCCTTGTTGATGCCAGAGGTCAGAGGAGAATGGGCAGACTGGTTCCAGCTGATAGAACGGCAACAGTGACTCAAATAGCCAACCGTTACAGCCAAGGTAGGCAGAAGAGCATCTCTGACCGCACAGTACGGCCAACTCTGAGGCAGATGGGCTACAGCAGCAGAAGACCACACCGGGGGCCACTCCGCTCAGCTAAGAACAGGAAACTGAGGCTACAATTTGCACAAGCTCATCGAAATTGGACAGTAGAAGATTGGAAAAACGTTGCCTGGTCTGATGAGTCTCGATTTCTGCTGCGACATTCGGATGGTAGGGTCAGAATTTGGCGTCAACAACATGAAAGCATGGATCCATCCTGCCTTGTATCAACGGTTCAGGCTGGTGGGGGTGGTGTCATGGTGGGGGGAATATTTTCTTGGCACTCTTTGGGCCCCTTGGTACCAATTGAGCATGGTTGCAACGCCACAGCCTACCTGAGTATTGTTGCTGACCATGTCCATCCCTTTATGACCACAATGGACCCAACATCTGATGGCGACTTTCAGCAGGATAATGCGCCATGTCATAAAGCTAGAATCATCTCAGACTGGTTTCTTGAACATGACAATGAGTTCACTGTTCTCAAATGGCCTCCACAGTCACCAGATCTCAATCCAATAGAGCATCTTTGGGATGTGGTGGAACGGGAGATTGGCATCATGGATGTGCAGCCGACAAATCTGCGGCTACTGTGTGATGTCATCATGTCAATATGGACCAAAATCTCTGAGGAAGCTTCCAGCACCTTGTTGTATCTATGCCACCAAGAATTGGGGCAGTTCTGAAGGCAAAAGGGGGTCCAACCCGTTACTAGCATGGTGTACCTAATAAAGTGGCCGGTGAGTGTATATGCTGGCCTTGTATGGCTGTGTGTAGAAGTCATTGTAGTTGTGTGTGTGTGTGTATACTGTCACACCTATGTCAGCTGTCCGGCCATATACCTGCACAATAGTGTGGACATTGGAGGATACAGTTGTTTGTTGCTATTGTTCTATGGCTGACAGAACCTTGTAGCTGTAGTTGTGAGACTGGGTCCCCATTGTGCTTGGTAAATATGTACCAGGCCGGGGAGACATCAGATAACTTCCATCCATGGTGATCAGTGGTCTACACAGACATAGAAGCCCATCACCCCCCACCCAAACTTACTATACAGGTCGGGGGTATGTAGCTTCTAGTCAGCCTCAGCTGGGACCATGGATGGAAGGTGCCCAGCACTCTGGAGGTCATCGAGGGAAATGGGTGTATATTAGTGTATAATGTACAATGGGGCTCCCCATCTCATTGTGGAAGGAACAACTATGCATCTGTACCATCTGTAACTACAGCTAAGTATTGTTTTCTGTAATAAATCTCCTCTTTTTCTATAAATCTGTGTGGTTATAGCCTTCTGCCACTATTCTCCAAAGTAACCGGTTACATAATGGTGTCAGAAGTGGGATAATAGTCATAGAATTGCTATAACTGTATAATAGAAGTATAATGTATGTGTTAGATGAGCTGAGAAGGTAACAATGTGATAGTAAGAAATGTAACTTCCAGCCATAAATGACGGCTTGTATACTTGTGTGGTAATGGCCTGTATATGATGTAGCATGTGTATTTGTACTGCAGTTTTCTCTCTGTATCTAGGAGAGCAGAGTGAGCAGCAGCTTGTCAGGTAACACCATGTGCAGCCCCTGAAGCTGATCTATGGCTTCTATTAGTTGCATGGACTTGGTGGAGTTTTAAGTCTAATATTACTAGATATTCACATTTGAAACTAATGAAGATCATGAATATATTAGCTAGAATGATATCAAGGCGGTTTGTATGTGATTGTATTATAAATCCTTCAGCAGTATGCCATTGTGGAGAGCAGGGTGCGGAGGGGTACCCCTGCTCAGTAATAGCTATACTTGTAGATTTATAATGGTTGGTGGAGTAATGAAGCTCTGTCACCACCCTGAGGCTTACTATTACGTTTTGGGCTGTACAGGAAGTTTTTGCAATTCTAGAGTTAACTTATACTGAAATCTTTTTTAGCTGGGGACTAAAAAAAGGAAAGTTTATGGCTATTTTGTGTCTGAGAGCAATAGACTAAATCTCTGTGCCAAGTCTTGTCCTCTGTCCATTGCTGTAGTGGTTGTATTCTCTGATTGTGGACCAGTCAGATAGAGGATATAATCTGATGGTATCTGATCACTTCATGGGATTATGTCATCTCTGGTATAACTAATATGTCTGTGTCTTATCTGCAGGTTCTTGAAGGAATATTGCTATATATATATATATATATATATATATATATATATATATATATATATATAGTGTGTGTATAACCTGGGATGTAATGGATCCATTTAAATTGGTAAATGTAAAGTGGAGAATAACATGAGAAAAATCCATGTGGTGATGTTGATTGCACCTTATTAGATTAGAAAAATAACAATGATGCTGCGTTTACACGTAACGATTATCGTGCGAATTTTCACGCTAACAATCGAATTCGAACGATAATCGTACGTGTAAACGCAGCGAACGATCAAACAACAAACGAGAAATCGTTCATTTTGATCTTACAACATGTCATCAAATCGTCGTTCGCAAAAAATTTGCAGATCGTTCCGTGTAAACAGTCATCGCGCGATAGTCCGGCCGCCCCGCCTGCCGCCCAGCCCCCCGCTCATCTGCAGGCCCCTGCGCCGGCTCGATCGCCACCCCCGCCACCGCTCCGATCGCTGAAGAGGAGCACTGATTGGCTGAAGAGGAGCCGTTTGAAATTCCCGGCTCCCCTCTTCAGCCAATCAGTGCACTGAAGAGGGGAGTCGGGGATGTTGGAAGACCTGCTGTGCAGAGCAGGTAACGTATGCTCGCGGCAGGGGCGATCAGAGCGGCGGCGGCGGGGGGTCGACCAGAGTGGCGGCAATCAGAGCGGTGGTCGGGGATATATTAGTAATAGGACACTGGCCCTATTACATAAGGGTGGTCGGGGAATATATCAGTAATACAGCACTGGCACTATTACATAAGGGGGGTCGGGGAATATATCAGTAATAGGACACTGGCCCCATTACATAAGGGTGGTCGGGGAATATATCAGTAATAGGACACTGGCCCTATTACATAAGGGTGGTCAAGGAATATATCAGTAATAGGACACTGGCCCTATTACATAAGGGTGGTCGGGGAATATATCAGTAATAGGACACTGGCCCTATTACATAAGGGTGGTCGGGGAATATATCAGTAATAGGACACTGGCCCTATTACATAAGGGTGGTCGGGGAATATATCAGTAATAGGACACTGGCTCTATTACATAAGGGTGGTCGAGGAATATATCAGTAATAGGACACTGGCCCTATTACATAAGGGTGGTCGGGGAATATATCAGTAATAGGACACTGGCCCTATTACATAAGGGTGGTCGGGGAATATATCAGTAATAGGACACTGGCCCCATTACATAAGGGTGGTCGAGGAATATATCAGTAATACAGCACTGGCCCTATTACATAAGGGTGGTCGGGGAATATATCAGTAATAGGACACTGGCCCTATTACATAAGGGTGGTCGGGAATATATCAGTAATAGGACACTGGCCCTATTACATAAGGGTGGTCTGGGAATATATCAGTAATAGGACACTGGCCCTATTACATAAGGGTGGTCGGGGAATATATCAGTAATAGGACACTGGCCCTATTAGATAAGGGTGGTCGGGGAATATATCAGTAATAGGACACTGGCCCTATTACATAAGGGTGGTCGGGGAATATATGAGTAATAGGACACTGGCCCTATTACATAAGGGTGGTCGGGAATATATCAGTAATAGGACACTGGCCCTATTACAGAAGGGTGGTCGGTGAATATATCAGTAATAGGACACTGGCTCTATTAAATAAGGGTGGTCGGGGAATATATCAGTAATAGGACACTGGCCCTATTAGATAAGGGTGGTCGGGAGAGGTTGTCGGACACTATTTAGCAGTTTGTTTCTGAGCTGGAAGAGTCCATTGTGTGGGGGGAGATCTGTGCTGGTCTCTTCCTGGATGCTGGATGACTATGTGTGACCCCTCTATATCACTGTGTGTGACCCCTCTCTATATCACTATGTGTGACCCCTCTCTATATCACTATGTGTGACCCCTCTCTATATCACTATGTGTGACCCCTCTCTATATCACTATGTGTGACCCCTCTCTATATCACTATGTGTGACCCCTCTATATCACTATGTGTGACCCCTCTCTATATCACTATGTGTGACCCCTCTCTATATCACTATGTGTGACCCCTCTCTATATCACTGTGTGTGACCTCTCTATATCACTATTTTGTGACCCCTCTATATCACTATGTGTGACCCCTCTCTATATCACTATGTGTGACCTCTCTATATCACTATGTGTGACCCCTCTCTATATCACTATGTGTGACCTCTCTATATCACTATGTGTGACCTCTCTATATCACTATGTGTGACCCCTCTCTATATCACTATGTGTGACCCCTCTCTATATCACTATGTGTGACCCCTCTCTATATCACTGTGTGTGACCCCCTCTCTATATCACTGTGTGTGACCTCTCTCTATATCACTATGTGTGACCCCTCTATATCACTATGTGTGACCCCCTCTCTATATCACTGTGTGTGACCTCTCTCTATATCACTATGTGTGACCCCTCTATATCACTATGTGTGACCCCTCTATATCACTATGTGTGACCCCTCTCTATATCACTATGTGTGACCCCTCTATATCACTGTGTGTGACCTCTCTCTATATCACTATGTGTGACCCCTCTCTATATCACTATGTGTGACCTCTCTATATCACTATGTGTGACCCCCTCTATATCACTATGTGTGACCCCTCTCTATATCACTATGTGTGACCCCTCTATATCACTGTGTGTGACCTCTCTCTATATCACTATGTGTGACCCCCTCTATATCACTATGTGTGACCCCTCTCTATATCACTATGTGTGACCTCTCTATATCACTATGTGTGACCCCTCTCTATATCACTGTGTGTGACCTCTCTATATCACTATGTGTGACCTCTCTATATCACTATGTGTGACCCCTCTCTATATCACTGTGTGACCCCTCTATATCACTATGTGTGACCCCTCTCTATATCACTATGTGTGACCCCTCTCTATATCACTATGTGTGACCCCTCTCTATATCACTATGTGTGACCTCTCTCTATATCACTATGTGTGACCCCTCTCTATATCACTATGTGTGACCCCTCTCTATATCACTATGTGTGACCCCCTCTCTATATCACTATGTGTCACCCCTCTCTATATCACTATGTGTGACCCCTCTCTATATCACTATGTGTGACCCCTCTCTATCACTATGTGTGACCCCTCTATATCACTATGTGTGACCTCTCTATATCACTATATGTGACCCCTCTCTATATCACTATGTGTGACCCCCTCTCTATATCACTATGTGTGACCTCTATATCACTATGTGTGACCCCTCTCTATATCACTATGTGTGACCTCTCTATATCACTATGTCTGACCTCTCTATATCACATATATCTGGCAGTGTTAGCAGTATTTCTGTGTTTCTGTGATGAATATTAGTTAGAAACATAGAAGATGTCAGCAGGAAAAGCCCCCCTGCTCCATCTAGTCTAGTTGTGAGTAGTTCAGGACATGGAGGCTGGAGACTGGCTGCACCCACTGCACACAGGAGAAGCTGCTGTATATACAGTATATATTCCCTCAGAAGTCGCCCCAGGATCATGTAGGACATTAGGGAGAAGCTGCTGAGCCGGTGTGATAGATATCTCCCCTGGTATATGACCGGCCATTTATCACGGAGCAGGAGCTTGAGTGTTTTTTTTATTTTTTTTTTTATTTCACCACACATTGAATTTTTTTCTGCTTTCGCAGTGTACTTTATGAAAAAATTCAGCCAGTCATTGCTAAATACAATTAGTGGCACAAAATATAAGGGCTCATGTGGGTCTCTAGGTAAAAATATGCAACTGCTATGGTCTTTTAAGCACCAGGAGGAAAAAATGAAAACGCAAAAATTGAAATCGGCCCCGTCCTTTAAGGGTTAACCACAACTCCCCATATCTAGCCATGAGCCAACCACAAATCCATCAAACTAACATGGATTAAGCCCAGTTTTCACTCAGCTCTTTATGGGAAACTGTATTTAAGGCTCGTGGTGAATCAGGGGATGAAACTAACTTGATGCTTATAGATATCCTTCTAGGAGGAAGGACAAAAGGTCTTCAAGGAAAACATAGATGTTATAGCCTTAACAGATGTTGAAGAAGCAATGTACGCTGATTTCCCCATCTCAGACGATTAAGAAGAATCCAAAAGCCTGAAGCTAATAAACAAAAGCCTGAAGCCAAAGACGCGAGGCCACCCCCACACATTCCCTATTAAACAGTAGTAGGCTAGAATTTGACTGCCCTTCCTGTTATCCCATCAAAAGATTGTCCTCAATGTGATGAAGAGCTCAGAACACACACACAGTGGGACAGATATTTAGCCGTTTGACCTAGGGATAAAGGTCATCTGCTTTTGATAATGTCTTCAAAGGGGGGACTGTGAAGGATGTGATATTTTGTATATTTACTGAAGACATTACAATATGGCGCTGACCTTCTAAACAGATAGAGATGTTACATGCCTGAAAGCCTATGTAAGTAAGGGTACTATTACATGGGCCGATAAAGGCCCGATAATAAATGTAAATGAGTGCCTATCTGCTAGATCGGCGCTCGTTTACTGGGCCTATTACATGGCCCAATAATCGTTTAAGAAGGGCTGCAGGGACATCGATACCAATGTCCTTGCAGCCCTTGTTTAAACTTTATACATTACCTGTCCAGGCTGCAGGGCTCCTCTTGTTCTGCAGGTTCTCTTGTTCCTCTTGTTCTGTCCAGGTCTGCACGCTCCAGCTTCAGAGCGGCCTGTCTCAGCTGACAGGCCGCACCGCTATTACACGTAGCAATCGACGCCCGACAATTATAGGTCAGAACCTGTATCTGTCTTTATTACACGGAACGATAATCCTCCAGATAGGGCCGTTTTGGCCGATTATCGTTCCATGTAATAGTACCCTTACACCAGTGCTACGCAAGAAGCTGTTCTCATACCTCAGCCAATGACGTACTGACTCGAGCCTTCGTAGAAGAACAAACGCCCTTAGGATATATATACTGCCCGACATCTTTGAATAGAGGAGATCCACCTTAACCATCAATGTGTCAGTGTGTTTGATTCTCAGTGCGCACTACAAACTAGCACTCCTGAGATGTATCCATAACAGTTATTGTTGCTGTCAAGGAAGCAGTGGCCATCTGGACTCCTCCACCTTGGGAATGGAAGAATCCAGCGATGTCCAATCTGCAGGGAGGTATATCTACCTTGAGAGGTGTCTCTGAAGAGCATCGCTAAGTTTTGTCTTCTCCATTATTACTATTCTTTTATTATCAGGTTGGATATATATGGAGGTTGTGGACGGTCTTGTAGGTCATGGTCAACAATTCAAAATGAGTTCATTGGGCCATCAAAGGGTTTGGCAGAGGGGAGACGAGGATTAGTTGGGCAGCAGTTAAGGAGAGACTGGAGGGAGGGTAATAGATGGAGGCCAGAGAGGAGGATGTTACCACAGTCCAAGCAGGACACAATGAGTATCACTATGTGGGGTATATAGGGGGAAGGTATGACTGTGTGGGGCACATAAGGGGGCAGTATCACTGTGTGGGGCACATAAGGGGGCATTATCACTGTGCAGGGCACAGAAGGGGAGCAGTATCACTGTGTGGGGCACATAAGGGGGCAGTATCACTGTCTGGGGCACATAAGTGGGGCAGCATCACTGTGTGGGGCACATAAGGGGGCAGTATCACTGTGTGGGGCACATAAGGGGGGCAGTATCACTGTATGGGGCACATAAGTGGGGCAGCATCACTGTGTGGGGCACATAAGGGGGCAGTATCACTGTGTGGGGCACATAAGGGGGCAGTATCACTGTGAGGGGAATATAAGGGGGCAGTATCACTGTGTGGGGCACATAAGGGGGCAGTATCACTGTAAGGGGTATATAAGGGGGCAGTATCACTGTGTGGGGCACATAAGGGGGCAGTATCACTGTGTGGGGCACATAAGGGGGCAGTATTACTGTGTGGGGCACATAGGGGGGCAGTATCACTGTGTGGGGCACATAAGGGGGCAGTATCACTGTGTGGGACACATAAGGGGGCAGTATCACTGTGTGGGGCACATAAGGGGGCAGTATTACTGTGTGGGGCACATAGGGGGGCAGTATCACTGTGTGGGGCACATAAAGGGGCAGTATCATTGTGTGGGGCACATAAGGGGGCAGTATTACTGTGTGGGGCACATAAAGGGGCAGTATCACAGTGTGGGGCACATAAGGGAGCAGTATTATTGTGTGGGGCACATAAGAGGGGCAGAATCACTGTGTGGGGCAAATAAGGGTGGCAGTATCACAGTGTGGGGCACATAAGGGGGGCAATATCACTGTGTGGGGCACATAAGGGGGCAGTATCACTGTGCAGAGCACATAAGGGGGCAGTATTACTGTGTGGGGCACATAAGGGGGCAGTATCACTGTGTGGGGCACATACGGGGGCAGAATCACTGTGTGGGGCACATAAGGGGGCAGTATCTTTGTGTGGGGCACATAAGGGGGCAGTATTACTGTGTGGGGCACATAAGGGGGCAGTATCACTGTGTGGGGCACATAAGGGGCAGTATCACTGTGCAGAGCACATAAGGGGGGCAGTATCCAAGTGTGGGGCACATAAGGGAGCAGTATTACTGTGTGGGGCACATAAGAGGGGCAGAATCACTGTGTGGGGCAAATAAGGGTGGCAGTATCACAGTGTGGGGCACATAAGGGGGGCAATATCACTGTGTGGGGCACATAAGGGGGGCAGTATCACTGTGCAGAGCACATAAGGGGGCAGTATCACTGTGTGGGGCACATAAGGGGGCAGAATCACTGTGTGGGGCACATAAGGGGGCAGTATTACTGTGTGGGGCACATAAGGGGGGCAGTATCACTGTGTGGGGCACATAAGGGGGCGGTATCACTGTGTGGGGCACAAAAGGGGGGCAGTATCTTTGTGTGGGGCACATAAGGGGGCAGAATCACTGTGTGGGGCACATAAGGGGGGCAGTATCACTGTGTGGGGCACATAAGGGGGGCAGTATCTTTGTGTGGGGCACATAAGGGGGGCAGTATCTTTGTGTGGGGCACATAAGGGGCGCAGTATCACTGTGTGGGGCACATAAGGGGGGCAGTATCACTGTGTGGGGCACATAAGGGGGCAGTATCACTAAGTGGGGCACATAAGGGGGCAGTATCACTGTGTGGGGCACATAAGGGGGCAGTATCTCTGTGTGGGGCACATAAGGGGGCAGTATCACTGTGTGGGGCACATAAGGGGCGCAGTATCACTGTGTGGGGCACATAAGGGGGGCAGTATCACTGTGTGGGGCACATAAGGGGGCAGTATCACTAAGTGGGGCACATAAGGGGGCAGTATCACTGTGTGGGGCACATAAGGGGGCAGTATCACTGTGTGGGGCACATAAGGGGGCAGTATCACTGTGTGGGGCACATCATTATCCGTACTGGCCATAGGATATACACAAGTACATTGCACTGCCCGGTGTCGCCCTATTCAGCCGATATCCTACCACACCTTACTGCTAATACGTCCGAGTGTGCGGAGCCGCCATGTTTCTGTAGCTATAACTATACACACACTAAGGCTCCGGCAAGATGGCGCCGCTCCGCGGACATCAGCTGAGGCGCTGACGTGTCACTAGAGAATCCTTTGGGCGGGATTTAGGGTAAAGTTGATGAGCGTGTCCGAATGACAGCAGAGCATGCGCAGCGGTTTCGCTTTGGGGTGCGCATGCGCGGTACCTGTGTCCGGTGCCGGATCCTGCACATCACTGAACGGGGAAACGAGTAATGTAACCGGACTGGTGAGAGGAAGAGAGGGACACCGGGAGCAGGGGGAGGAGCCGTGTGTGTGTATACCCGGGGAGGAGGAGCAGTGTGTGTGTGTGTGTATACCCGGGGAGGAGGAGGAGCTGTGTGTGTGTATACCCGGGGAGGAGGAGTAGCGATGTGTGTGTATACCCGGGGAGGAGGAGGAGCGGTGTGTGTGTGTATACCCGGGGAGGAGGAGGAGGAGCGGTGTGTGTGTGTGTGTATACCCGGGGAGGAGGAGGAGCTGTGTGTGTGTGTGTATAACCGGGGAGGAGGAGGAGGAGCTGTGTGTGTGTGTATACCCGGGGAGGAGGAGGAGCCGTGTGTGTGTATACCCGGGGAGGAGGAGGAGCGGTGTGTGTGTGTGTATACCCGGGGAGGAGGAGGAGCGGTGTGTGTGTGTATACCCGGGGAGGAGGAGGAGCGGTGTGTGTGTGTATACCCGGGGAGGAGGAGGAGCGGTGTGTGTGTGTGTATACCCGGGGAGGAGGAGGAGCGGTGTGTGTGTGTATACCCGGGGAGGAGGAGGAGCCGTGTGTGTGTATACCCGGGGAGGAAGGGGAGCGGTGTGTGTGTGTATACCCGGGGAGGAGGAGGAGCGGTGTGTGTGTGTGTATACCCGGGGAGGAGGAGGAGCCGTGTGTGTGTATAACCGGGGAGGAGGAGGAGCGGTGTGTGTGTATACCCGGGGAGGAGGAGGAGCCGTGTGTGTGTATACCCGGGGAGGAGGAGGAGCGGTGTGTGTGTGTGTATACCCGGGGAGGAGGAGGAGCGGTGTGTGTGTGTATACCCGGGGAGGAGGAGGAGCTGTGTGTGTGTATACCCGGGGAGGAGGAGGAGCGGTGTGTGTGTGTGTATACCCGGGGAGGAGGAGGAGCGGTGTGTGTGTGTATACCCGGGGAGGAGGAGGAGCGGTGTGTGTGTGTATACCCGGGGAGGAGGAGGAGCTGTGTGTGTGTATACCCGGGGAGGAGGAGGAGCGGTGTGTGTGTGTATACCCGGGGAGGAGGAGGAGCGGTGTGTGTGTGTGTATACCCGGGGAGGAGGAGGAGCGGTGTGTGTGTGTGTATACCCGGGGAGGAGGAGGAGCTGTGTGTGTGTGTATACCCGGGGAGGAGGAGGAGCGGTGTGTGTGTGTATACCCGGGGAGGAGGAGGAGCTGTGTGTGTGTATACCCGGGGAGGAGGAGGAGCGGTGTGTGTGTGTATACCCGGGGAGGAGGAGGAGCGGTGTGTGTGTGTGTATACCCGGGGAGGAGGAGGAGCGGTGTGTGTGTGTATACCCGGGGAGGAGGAGGAGCGGTGTGTGTGTGTATACCCGGGGAGGAGGAGGAGCGGTGTGTGTGTGTATACCCGGGGAGGAGGAGGAGCGGTGTGTGTGTGTATACCCGGGGAGGAGGAGTAGCGATGTGTGTGTATACCCGGGGAGGAGGAGGAGCGGTGTGTGTGTGTATACCCGGGGAGGAGGAGGAGGAGCGGTGTGTGTGTGTGTGTATACCCGGGGAGGAGGAGGAGCGGTGTGTGTGTGTGTGTATACCCGGGGAGGAGGAGGAGCTGTGTGTGTGTGTGTATACCCGGGGAGGAGGAGGAGCGGTGTGTGTGTGTATACCCGGGGAGGAGGAGGAGCGGTGTGTGTGTGTGTATACCCGGGGAGGAGGAGGAGCGGTGTGTGTGTGTATACCCGGGGAGGAGGAGGAGCGGTGTGTGTGTGTATACCCGGGGAGGAGGAGGAGCGGTGTGTGTGTGTATACCCGGGGAGGAGGAGGAGCGGTGTGTGTGTGTATACCCGGGGAGGAGGAGTAGCGATGTGTGTGTATACCCGGGGAGGAGGAGGAGCGGTGTGTGTGTGTATACCCGGGGAGGAGGAGGAGGAGCGGTGTGTGTGTGTGTGTATACCCGGGGAGGAGGAGGAGCTGTGTGTGTGTGTGTATAACCGGGGAGGAGGAGGAGCCGTGTGTGTGTATACCCGGGGAGGAGGAGGAGGAGCGGTGTGTGTGTGTATACCCGGGGAGGAGGAGGAGCGGTGTGTGTGTGTGTATACCCGGGGAGGAGGAGGAGCGGTGTGTGTGTGTGTATACCCGGGGAGGAGGAGGAGCGGTGTGTGTGTGTATACCCGGGGAGGAGGAGGAGCGGTGTGTGTGTGTATACCCGGGGAGGAGGAGGAGCGGTGTGTGTGTGTATACCCGGGGAGGAGGAGGAGCGGTGTGTGTGTGTGTATACCCGGGGAGGAGGAGGAGCGGTGTGTGTGTGTGTGTATACCCGGGGAGGAGGAGGAGGAGGAGGAGCAGTGTGTGTGTGTGTATATACCCGGGGAGGAGGAGGAGGAGGAGGAGCGGTGTGTGTGTGTGTATATACCCGGGGAGGAGGAGGAGGAGCGGTGTGTGTGTGTATACCCGGGGAGGAGGAGGAGCGGTGTGTGTGTATATACCCGGGGAGGAGGAGGAGCGGTGTGTGTGTGTGTGTATATACCCGGGGAGGAGGAGGAGCGGTGTGTGTGTGTGTGTATATACCCGGGGAGGAGGAGGAGCGGTGTGTGTGTGTATATACCCGGGGAGGAGGAGGAGCGGTGTGTGTGTGTGTATACCCGGGGAGGAGGAGGAGCGGTGTGTGTGTATACCCGGGGAGGAGGAGGAGCGGTGTGTGTGTATACCCGGGGAGGAGGAGGAGCGGTGTGTGTGTGTATACCTGGGGAGGAGGAGGAGCCGTGTGTGTGTGTATACCCGGGGAGGAGGAGGAGCGGTGTGTGTGTATACCCGGGGAGCAGGAGGAGGAGGAGCGGTGTGTGTGTGTATACCCGGGGAGCAGGAGGAGGAGGAGCGGTGTGTGTATACCCGGGGAGGAGGAGGAGCGGTGTGTGTGTATACCCGGGGAGGAGGAGGAGCGGTGTGTGTGTGTATACCTGGGGAGGAGGAGGAGCCGTGTGTGTGTGTATACCCGGGGAGGAGGAGGAGCGGTGTGTGTGTGTGTATACCTGGGGAGGAGGAGGAGCCGTGTGTGTGTGTATACCCGGGGAGGAGGAGGAGCGGTGTGTGTGTATACCCGGGGAGAAAGGGGAGTGGTGTGTGTGTGTATACCCGGGGAGCAGGAGGAGGAGGAGCGGTGTGTGTGTGTGTATACCCGGGGAGGAGGAGGAGGAGCGGTGTGTGTGTATACCCGGGGAGGAGGAGGAGCGGTGTGTGTGTGTGTGTATACCCGGGGAGGAGGAGGAGGAGGAGGAGCCGTGTGTGTGTATACCCGGGGAGGAGGAGGAGCGGTGTGTGTGTGTATACCCGGGGAGGAGGAGCAGTGTGTGTGTGTGTATACCCGGGGAGGAGGAGGAGCGGTGTGTGTGTGTGTATACCCGGGGAGGAGGAGGAGCCGTGTGTGTGTGTATACCCGGGGAGGAGGAGGAGCCGTGTGTGTGTGTGTATACCCGGGGAGGAGGAGGAGCGGTGTGTGTGTGTGTATACCCGGGGAGGAGGAGGAGGAGCAGTGTGTGTGTATACCCGGGGAGGAGGAGGAGGAGCTGTGTGTGTGTATACCCGGGGAGGAGGAGGAGCGGTGTGTGTGTGTATACCCGGGGAGGAGGAGGAGCGGTGTGTGTGTGTATACCCGGGGAGGAGGAGCAGTGTGTGTGTGTGTGTATACCTGGGGAGGAGGAGAAGCGGTGTGTGTGTGTGTATACCCGGGGAGGAGGAGGAGCGGTGTGTGTGTGTATACCCGGTGAGGAGGAGGAGCCGTGTGTGTGTGTATACCCGGGGAGGAGGAGGAGCCGTGTGTGTGTGTGTATACCCGGGGAGGAGGAGGAGCCGTGTGTGTGTGTGTATACCCGGGGAGGAGGAGGAGGAGCAGTGTGTGTGTATACCCGGGGAGGAGGAGGAGGAGCAGTGTGTGTGTATACCCGGGGAGGAGGAGCTGTGTGTGTGTATACCCGGGGAGGAGCTGTGTGTGTGTGTGTGTGTGTGTGTGTGTGTGTATACCCGGGGAGGAGGAGGAGGAGCGATGTGTGTGTGTATACCCGGGGAGGAGGAGCTGTGTGTGTGTGTATACCCGGGGAGGAGGAGGAGCCGTGTGTGTGTATACCCGAGGAGGAGGCGTGTGTGTGTGTATACCCGGGGAGGAGGAGGAGCGGTGTGTGTGTGTGTATACCCGGGGAGGAGGAGGAGCCGTGTGTGTGTATAACCGGGGAGGAGGAGGAGCGGTGTGTGTGTATACCCGGGGAGGAGGAGCTGTGTGTGTGTGTATACCCGGGGAGGAGCGGTGTGTGTGTGTGTATACCCGAGGAGGAGGAGCGGTGTGTGTGTGTATACCCGAGGAGGAGGAGCCATGTGTGTGTGTGTATACCCGGGGAGGAGGAGCTGTGTGTGTGTATACCCGGGGAGGAGGAGGAGCGGTGTGTGTGTGTGTATACCCGGGGAGGAGGAGGAGCCGTGTGTGTGTATACCCGGGGAGGAAGGGGAGCGGTGTGTGTGTGTATACCCGGGGAGGAGGAGGAGCGGTGTGTGTGTGTGTATACCCGGGGAGGAGGAGGAGCCGTGTGTGTGTATAACCGGGGAGGAGGAGGAGCGGTGTGTGTGTATACCCGGGGAGGAGGAGGAGCGGTGTGTGTGTATACCCGGGGAGGAGGAGGAGCGGTGTGTGTGTGTGTGTATACCCGGGGAGGAGGAGGAGCGGTGTGTGTGTGTGTATACCCGGGGAGGAGGAGGAGCGGTGTGTGTGTGTGTATACCCGGGGAGGAGGAGGAGCGGTGTGTGTGTGTGTATACCCGGGGAGGAGGAGGAGCGGTGTGTGTGTGTATATACCTGGGGAGGAGGAGCTGTGTGTGTGTGTATACCCGAGGAGGAGCTGTGTGTGTGTGTGTGTATACCCGGGGAGGAGGAGGAGCGGTGTGTGTGTGTGTATACCCGGGGAGGAGGAGGAGCGGTGTGTGTGTGTGTGTGTATACCCGGGGAGGAGGAGGAGCGGTGTGTGTGTGTGTATACCTGGGGAGGAGGAGGAGTGGTGTGTGTGTGTGTATACCCGGGGAGGAGGAGGAGCGGTGTGTGTGTATACCCGGGGAGGAGGAGGAGCGGTGTGTGTGTGTGTATACCCGGGGAGGAGGAGGAGCGGTGTGTGTGTGTGTGTATACCCGGGGAGGAGGAGGAGCGGTGTGTGTGTGTGTATACCCGGGGAGGAGGAGGAGCGGTGTGTGTGTGTATACCCGGGGAGGAGGAGCTGTGTGTGTGTGTGTATACCCGAGGAGGAGCTGTGTGTGTGTATACCCGGGGAGGAGGAGGAGCGGTGTGTGTGTGTGTGTATACCCGGGGAGGAGGAGGAGGAGCGGTGTGTGTGTGTGTATACCCGGGGAGGAGGAGGAGCCGTGTGTGTGTATACCCGGGGAGGAAGGGGAGCGGTGTGTGTGTGTATACCCGGGGAGGAGGAGGAGCGGTGTGTGTGTGTGTATACCCGGGGAGGAGGAGGAGCCGTGTGTGTGTATAACCGGGGAGGAGGAGGAGCCGTGTGTGTGTATACCCGGGGAGGAGGAGGAGCGGTGTGTGTGTATACCCGGGGAGGAGGAGGAGCGGTTTGTGTGTGTGTGTATACCCGGGGAGGAGGAGGAGCGGTGTGTGTGTGTGTATACCCGGGGAGGAGGAGGAGCGGTGTGTGTGTGTGTATACCCGGGGAGGAGGAGGAGCGGTGTGTGTGTGTGTATACCCGGGGAGGAGGAGGAGCGGTGTGTGTGTGTATATACCTGGGGAGGAGGAGCTGTGTGTGTGTGTATACCCGAGGAGGAGCTGTGTGTGTGTGTGTGTGTATACCCGGGGAGGAGGAGGAGCGGTGTGTGTGTGTGTATACCCGGGGAGGAGGAGGAGCGGTGTGTGTGTGTGTGTGTATACCCGGGGAGGAGGAGGAGCGGTGTGTGTGTGTGTATACCTGGGGAGGAGGAGGAGTGGTGTGTGTGTGTGTGTATACCCGGGGAGGAGGAGGAGCGGTGTGTGTGTATACCCGGGGAGGAGGAGGAGCGGTGTGTGTGTGTATACCCGGGGAGGAGGAGGAGCGGTGTGTGTGTGTGTATACCCGGGGAGGAGGAGGAGCGGTGTGTGTGTGTGTATACCCGGGGAGGAGGAGGAGCGGTGTGTGTGTGTATACCCGGGGAGGAGGAGCTGTGTGTGTGTGTGTATACCCGAGGAGGAGCTGTGTGTGTGTATACCCGGGGAGGAGGAGGAGCGGTGTGTGTGTGTGTGTATACCCGGGGAGGAGGAGGAGGAGGAGCGGTGTGTGTGTGTATACCCGGGGAGGAGGAGGAGGAGCGGTGTGTGTGTGTATATACTTGGGGAGGAGGAGGACGAGCGGTGTGTGTGTGTATATACCTGGGGAGGAGGAGGAGCGGTGTGTGTGTGTGAATACCCGGGGAAGAGGAGGAGGAGGAGCGATGTGTGTGTGAATACCTGGGGAGGAGAAGGAGGAGCGGTGTGTGTGTGTATACCCGGGGAGGAGGAGGAGGAGGAGCGGTGTGTGTGTGTGTATACCCGGGGAGGAGGAGGAGCCGTGTGTGTGTGTATACCTGGGGAGGAGGAGGAGCCGTGTGTGTGTATACCCGGGGAGGAGCCGTGTCTGTGTGTGTGTATACCCGGGGAGGAGGAGGAGCGGTGTGTGTGTGTATACCCGGGGAGGAGGAGCTGTGTGTGTGTGTATACCCGAGGAGGAGCTGTGTGTGTGTGTGTGTGTATACCCGGGGAGGAGGAGGAGCGGTGTGTGTGTGAATACCCGGGGAGGAGGAGGAGCGGTGTGTGTGTGAATACCCGGGGAGGAGGAGGAGCGATGTGTGTGTGTGAATACCTGGGGAGGAGGAGGAGGAGTGGTGTGTGTGTGTATACCCGGGGAGGAGGAGGAGGAGGAGCGGTGTGTGTGTGTATACCCGGGGAGGAGGAGGAGGAGGAGCGGTGTGTGTGTGTGTATACCTGGGGAGGAGGAGGAGCCGTGTGTGTGTATACCCGGGGAGGAGCCGTGTCTGTGTGTGTGTATACCCGGGGAGGAGGAGGAGCGGTGTGTGTGTATACTCGGGGAGGAGGAGGAGGAGGAGCGGTGTGTGTGTGTATACCCGGGGAGGAGGAGGAGCCGTGTGTGTGTGTGTGTGTATACCCGGGGAGGAGGAGGAGCAGTGTGTGTGTGTATACCCGGGGAGGAGGAGGAGCAGTGTGTGTGTGTATACCCGGGGAGGAGGAGGAGGAGCAGTGTGTGTGTGTGTGTGTATACCCGGGGAGGAGGAGGAGCGGTGTGTGTGTGTGTATACCCAGGGAGGAGGAGCGGTGTGTGTGTGTATACCCGGGGAGGAGGAGGAGCCGTGTGTGTGTGTGTATACCCGGGGAGGAGGAGGAGGAGCAGTGTGTGTGTGTGTATACCCGGGGAGGAGGAGGAGGAGCCATGTGTGTTTATACCCGGGGAGGAGGAGCTGTGTGTGTGTATGCCCGGGGAGGAGCGGTGTGTGTGTGTGTATACCCGGGGAGGAGCGGTGTGTGTATACCCGGGGAGGAGGAGGAGCCGTGTGTGTGTGTATACCCGGGGAGGAGGAGGAGCGGTGTGTGTGTGTGTGTGTGTATACCCGGGGAGGAGGAGCTGTGTGTGTGTATACCCGGGGAGGAGGAGGAGCCGTGTGTGTGTATACCCGAGGAGGAGGCGTGTGTGTGTGTATACCCGGGGAGGAGGAGGAGCGGTGTGTGTGTATACCCGGGGAGGAAGGGGAGCGGTGTGTGTGTGTATACCCGGGGAGGAGGAGGAGCGGTGTGTGTGTGTATACCTGGGGAGGAGGAGCGGTGTGTGTGTGTGTGTATACCCGGGGAGGAGGAGGAGCCGTGTGTGTGTATAACCGGGGAGGAGGAGGAGCTGTGTGTGTGTATACCCGGGGAGGAGCGGTGTGTGTGTGTGTGTACCCGGGGAGGAGGAGGAGCGGTGTGTGTGTGTATACCCGAGGAGGAGGAGCCATGTGTGTGTGTGTGTGTGTGTGTGTGTATACCCGGGGAGGAGGAGCTGTGTGTGTGTATACCCGGGGAGGAGGAGGAGCGGTGTGTGTGTGTGTATACCCGGGGAGGAAGGGGAGCGGTGTGTGTGTGTATATACCCGGGGAGGAGGAGGAGCGGTGTGTGTGTGTGTGTATACCCGGGGAGGAGGAGGAGCGGTGTGTGTGTATAACCGGGGAGGAGGAGGAGCGGTGTGTGTGTATACCCGGGGAGGAGGAGGAGCGGTGTGTGTGTATACCCGGGGAGGAGGAGGAGCGGTGTGTGTGTGTGTGTATACCCGAGGAGGAGCGGTGTGTGTGTGTGTATACCCGGGGAGGAGGAGGAGCGGTGTGTGTGTGTGTATACCCGGGGAGGAGGAGGAGCGGTGTGTGTGTGTATATACCTGGGGAGGAGGAGCTGTGTGTGTGTGTGTATACCCGAGGAGGAGCTGTGTGTGTGTGTGTATACCCGGGGAGGAGGAGGAGCGGTGTGTGTGTGTGTATACCCGGGGAGGAGGAGGAGCGGTGTGTGTGTGTGTGTGTATACCCGGGGAGGAGGAGGAGCGGTGTGTGTGTGTATACCTGGGGAGGAGGAGGAGTGGTGTGTGTGTGTGTATACCCGGGGAGGAGGAGGAGCGGTGTGTGTGTATACCCGGGGAGGAGGAGGAGCGGTGTGTGTGTGTGTATACCAGGGGAGGAGGAGGAGCGGTGTGTGTGTGTGTATACCCGGGGAGGAGGAGGAGCGGTGTGTGTGTGTGTGTATACCCGGGGAGGAGGAGGAGCGGTGTGTGTGTGTATACCCGGGGAGGAGGAGCTGTGTGTGTGTGTGTATACCCGAGGAGGAGCTGTGTGTGTGTGTGTGTATACCCGGGGAGGAGGAGGAGCGGTGTGTGTGTGTGTATACCTGGGGAGGAGGAGGAGGAGCGGTGTGTGTGTGTGTATACCCGGGGAGGAGGAGGAGGAGCGGTGTGTGTGTATACCCGGGGAGGAGGAGGAGGAGCGGTGTGTGTGTGTATATACTTGGGGAGGAGGAGGAGGAGCGGTGTGTGTGTGTATATACCTGGGGAGGAGGAGGAGCGGTGTGTGTGTGAATACCCGGGGAGGAGGAGGAGGAGGAGCGATGTGTGTGTGAATACCTGGGGAGGAGAAGGAGGAGCGGTGTGTGTGTGTGTATACCCGGGGAGGAGGAGGAGGAGGAGCGGTGTGTGTGTGTGTATACCCGGGGAGGAGGAGGAGCAGTGTGTGTGTGTATACCTGGGGAGGAGGAGGAGCTGTGTGTGTGTATACCCGGGGAGGAGCCGTGTCTGTGTGTGTGTATACCCGGGGAGGAGGAGGAGCGGTGTGTGTGTGTATACCCGGGGAGGAGGAGCTGTGTGTGTGTGTATACCCGAGGAGGAGCTGTGTGTGTGTGTGTGTATACCCGGGGAGGAGGAGGAGCGGTGTGTGTGTGTATACCCGGGGAGGAGGAGCGGTGTGTGTGTGAATACCCGGGGAGGAGGAGGAGCGATGTGTGTGTGAATACCTGGGGAGGAGGAGGAGGAGCGGTGTGTGTGTGTATACCCGGGGAGGAGGAGGAGGAGGAGCGGTGTGTGTGTGTATACCCGGGGAGGAGGAGGAGGAGCGGTGTGTGTGTGTGTGTGTATACCTGGGGAGGAGGAGGAGCCGTGTGTGTGTATACCCGGGGAGGAGCCGTGTCTGTGTGTGTGTATACCCGGGGAGGAGGAGGAGCGGTGTGTGTGTATACCCGGGGAGGAGGAGGAGCGGTGTGTGTGTGTATACCCGGGGAGGAGGAGGAGCGGTGTGTGTATACCCGGGGAGGAGGAGGAGGAGCGGTGTGTGTGTGTGTACCTGGGGAGGAGGAGGAGCGGTGTGTGTATATACCTGAGGAGGAGCGGTGTGTGTGTGTGTGTATATACCTGGGGAGGAGGAGGAGCTGTGTGTGTGTGTATACCCGGGGAGGAGGAGGAGCGGTGTGTGTGAGTATACCCGGGGAGGAGGAGGAGCCGTGTGTGTGTATACCCGGGGAGGAGCCGTGTCTGTGTGTGTATACCCGGGGAGGAGGAGGAGCGGTGTGTGTGTATACCCGGGGAGGAGGAGGAGGAGGAGCGGTGTGTGTGTGTATACCCGGGGAGGAGGAGGAGCGGTGTGTGTGTATACCCGAGGAGGAGGAGGAGCTGTGTGTGTATACCCGGGGAGGAGGAGGAGCCGTGTGTGTGTGTATACCTGGGGAGGAGGAGGAGCGGTGTGTGTGTATACCTGGGGAGGAGGAGGAGTGGTGTGTGTGTGTGTATACCCGGGGAGGAGGAGGAGCGGTGTGTGTGTATACCCGGGGAGGAGGAGGAGCGGTGTGTGTGTGTATACCCGGGGAGGAGGAGGAGTGGTGTGTGTGTGTATACCCGGGGAGGAGGAGGAGCGGTGTGTGTGTATACCCGAGGAGGAGGAGGAGCTGTGTGTGTATACCCGGGGAGAAGGAGGAGCCGTGTGTGTGTGTACCCGGGGAGGAGGAGGAGCGGTGTGTGTGTATACCCGGGGAGGAGGAGGAGCGGTGTGTGTGTATACCCGGGGAGGAGGAGGAGCCGTGTGTGTGTGTATACCCGGGAGGAGGAGGAGCCGTGTGTGTGTGTATACCCGGGGAGGAGCGGTGTGTGTGTGTGTATACCCGGGGAGGAGGAGGAGCGGTGTGTGTGTGTGTATACCCGGGGAGGAGGAGCGGTGTGTGTGTGTGTATACCCGGGGAGGAGGAGCGGTGTGTGTGTGTGTATACCCGGGGAGGAGGAGCGGTGTGTGTGTATACCCGGGGAGGAGGAGGAGCGGTGTGTGTGTATACCCGGGGAGGAGCGGTGTTTGTGTGTATACCCGGGGAGGAGGAGGAGCCGTGTGTATGTGTGTGTATACCCGGGGAGGAGGAGGAGCCGTGTGTGTGTTTGTATACCCGGGAGGAGGAGGAGCCGTGTGTGTGTGTGTGTATACCCGGGGAGGAGGAGCGGTGTGTGTGTGTATACCCGGGGAGGAGGAGGAGCGGTGTGTGTGTATACCCGGGGAGGAGGAGGAGCGGTGTGTGTATACCCGGGGAGGAGGAGCGGTGTGTGTGTGTATACCCGGGGAGGAGGAGGAGCGGTGTGTGTGTATACCCGGGGAGGAGGAGGAGCGGTGTGTGTGTGTGTATACCCGGGGAGGAGGAGGAGCGATGTGTGTGTGTGTGTATACCCGGGGAGGAGGAGGAGCGGTGTGTGTGTGTATACCTGGGGAGGAGGAGGAGCGGTGTGTGTGTGTATACCCAGGGAGGAGGAGCGGTGTGTGTGTGTATACCTGGGGAGGAGGAGCGGTGTGTGTGTGTGTATACCCGGGGAGGAGGAGGAGCCGTGTGTGTGTATACCCGGGGAGGAGGAGGAGCGGTGTGTGTGTGTGTATACCCAGGGAGGAGGAGGAGCGGTGTGTGTGTGTGTATACCCGGGGAGGAGGAGGAGCGGTGTGTGTGTGTGTGTATACCCGGGGAGGAGGAGGAGGAGCGGTGTGTGTATACCCGGGGAGGAGGAGGAGGAGCGGTGTGTGTGTGTATACCCGGGGAGGAGGAGGAGGAGCGGTGTGTGTGTGTATACCCGGGGAGGAGGAGGAGGAGCGGTGTGTGTGTGTATACCCGGGGAGGAGGAGGAGGAGGAGTGGTGTGTGTGTGTATACCCGGGGAGGAGGAGGAGGAGGAGCGGTGTGTGTGTGTGTATACCTGGGGAGGAGGAGGAGCGGTGTGTGTGTGTATACCTGGGGAGGAGGAGGAGCGGTGTGTGTGTGTATACCCGGGGAGGAGGAGCGGTGTGTGTGTTTATATCCGGGGAGGAGGAGGAGGAGCAGCAGTGTGTGTGTGTGTACCCGGGGAGGAGGAGGAGGAGGAGCGGTGTGTGTGTGTGTGTGTATACCTGGGGAGGAGGAGGAGCGGTGTGTGTGTATACCCGGGGAGGAGGAGGAGCGGTGTGTGTGTGTGTGTGTGTATACCTGGGGAGGAGGAGGAGCGGTGTGTGTGTGTATACCTGGGGAGGAGGAGGAGCGGTGTGTGTGTGTGTGTGTATACCCGGGGAGGAGGAGGAGCGGTGTGTGTGTGTGTATACCCGGGGAGGAGGAGGAGCGGTGTGTGTGTGTATACCCGGGGAGGAGGAGGAGGAGCGGTGTGTGTGTGTGTGTATACCCGGGGAGGAGGAGGAGCGGTGTGTGTGTGTGTATACCCGTGGAGGAGGAGGAGCGGTGTGTGTGTATACCCGGGGAGGAGCGGTGTGTGTATACCCGGGGAGGAGGAGGAGCGGTGTGTGTGTGTATACCCGGGGAGGAGGAGGAGTGGTGTGTGTGTATACCCGGGGAGGAGGAGGAGCGGTGTGTGTGTATACCCGGGGAGGAGCGGTGTGTGTGTGTGTATACCCAGGGAGGAGGAGGAGCGGTGTGTGTGTGTGTGTGTATACCCGGGGAGGAGGAGGAGCGGTGTGTGTGTGTGTGTGTGTATACCCGGGGAGGAGGAGGAGCGGTGTGTGTGTGTATACCCGGGGAGGAGGAGGAGCGGTGTGTGTGTGTGTATACCCGGGGAGTAGCGCTGTGTGTGTGTGTATACCCGGGGAGGAGGAGGAGCGGTGTGTGTGTGTGTATACCCGGGGAGGAGGAGGAGCGATGTGTGTGTATACCCGGGGAGGAGGAGAAGCGATGTGTGTGTGTATACCCGGGGAGGAGGAGGAGCGGTGTGTGTGTGTATACCTGGGGAGGAGGAGGAGCGGTGTGTGTGTGTATTCCCAGGGAGGAGGAGCGGTGTGTGTGTGTATACCTGGGGAGGAGGAGCGGTGTGTGTGTATACCCGGGGAGGAGGAGCGGTTTGTGTGTGTGTATACCCAGGGAGGAGGAGGAGCCGTGTGTGTGTATACCCGGGGAGGAGGAGCGGTGTGTGTGTGTATACCCGGGGAGGAGGAGCGGTGTGTGTGTGTATACCCGGGGAGGAGGAGCGGTGTGTGTGTGTATACCCGGGGAGGAGGAGGAGCAGCAGTGTGTGTGTGTACCCGGGGAGGAGGAGGAGGAGCGGTGTGTGTGTTTACCTGTGGAGGAGGAGGAGCGGTGTGTGTGTGTATACCTGGGGAGGAGGAGGAGCGGTGTGTGTGTGTATACCCAGGGAGGAGGAGCGGTGTGTGTGTGTATACCTGGGGAGGAGGAGCTGTGTGTGTGTATACCCGGGGAGGAGGAGGAGCGGTGTGTGTGTGTGTATACCCGGGGAGGAGGAGGAGCGGTGTGTGTGTGTATACCCGGGGAGGAGGAGCGGTGTGTGTGTGTTTACCCGGGGAGGAGGAGGAGCGGTGTGTGTGTGTATACCCGGGGAGGAGGAGGAGCCGTGTGTGTGTATACCTGGGGAGGAGGAGGAGCCGTGTGTGTGTTTGTATACCCGGGGAGGAGGAGGAGCGATGTGTGTGTATACCTGGGGAGGAGGAGGAGCGGTGTGTGTGTGTATACCCGGGGAGGAGGAGGAGGAGCAGTGTGTGTGTGTGTATACCCGGGGAGGAGGAGGAGCCGTGTGTGTGTATACCTGGGGGGGAGGAGCGGTGTGTGTGTATACCCGGGGAGGAGGAGGAGCCGTGTGTGTGTATACCCGAGGAGGAGGCGTGTGTGTGTGTATACCCGGGGAGGAGGAGGAGCGGTGTGTGTGTGTGTATACTCGGGGAGGAGGAGGAGCGATGTGTGTGTGTGTGTGTATACCCGGGGAGGAGGAGGAGCGGTGTGTGTGTGTATACCCGGGGAGGAGGAGGAGCGGTGTGTGTGTGTATACCTGGGGAGGAGCGGTGTGTGTGTACCCGGGGAGGAAGAGGAGGAGCTGTGTGTGTGTGTATACCCGGGGAGGGGGAGGAGCCGTGTGTGTGTATACCCGAGGAGGAGGAGCGGTGTGTGTGTGTATACCCGGGGAGGAGGAGCGGTGTGTGTGTGTAAACCCGGGGAGGAGGAGGAGCCATGTGTGTGTATACCCGGGGAGGGTTGTAATTAGCCTCCGCCCTGTTGTCACTTTCAGGATTTGTCACCTGCCACCATCTTGTTGTGGTTGACGTCCTTGTTGTTTCTTGCATGTTCGCAGTGAGAATGGGGAGACGGCGGCACCCCGACCTCTACTGCGCCCCCTTCCCTCTCTACACTGTGCGCTTCCACCGGGATACAGGGACGGTGGTGACTGGAGGAGGAGGCGGAGCCTCGAAAACTGGTATAAAAAATGCACTGGTAAGAGCCCCTCCCCTTACATAGTGAATCCCCGCCTCCTTCTGGACTAACAGTCCCCTTTCTGCCCCCAGCACTTCTTGCGGCTGGAGCGGATCTCTGGGCGGCTCAGCGCCTCCCTGCTCCACGCCCAGGACACGGACACCCGTGCCAACATGAACCTGGCAGTGAGCGGGGACATGCTGGCCGTGGGACAGGACGCCTCCTGCCACATCCTCCGCTACCAGCACCACCGGGGAGAGGGGCGCCAGGAGGAAAAGGGTGAGAAGACCCCCTTTTCTTACCCGACTGAGCTGTCTCCCCCGCTCTCTTATCACCCCCTGGACTGTCCCCTACTCCCATCACCTGCTCCCCTATCACCCCCTGGACTGTCCCCTACCCTCATCACCTGCTCCCCTATCACCCCCTGGACTGTCCCCTACCCCCATCACCTGCTCCCCTATCACCCCCTGGACTGTCCCCTACCCCCATCACCTGCTCCCCTATCACCCCGTGGACTGTCCCCTACCCCCATCACCTGCTCCCCTATCACCCCCTGGACTGTCCCCTACCCCCATCACCTGCTCTCTTATCACCCCCTGGACTGTCCCCTACCCCCATCACCTGCTCCCCTATCACTCCCTGGACTGTCCCCCGCCCCTATCACCTGCTCTTCTATCACCCCCTGACTGTCCCCTACCCCCATCACCTGCTCCCCTATCACCCGCTCTCCACATCACCCCCTGGACTGTCCCCCCCGCCCCTATCACCTTCTCCCCTATCACCCCCTGGACTGTCCCCCGCCCCTATCATCTGCTCTCCACATCACCCCCTGGACTGTCCCCCGCCCCTATCATCTGCTCTCCACATCACCCCCTGGACTGTCCCCCGCCCCTATCATCTGCTCTCCACATCACCCCCTGGACTGTCCCCCGCCCCTATCATCTGCTCTCTACATCACCCCCTGGACTGTCCCCCGCCCCTATCATCTGCTCTCTACATCACCCCCTGGACTGTCCCCCGCCCCTATCATCTGCTCTCCACATCACCCCCTGGACTGTCCCCCGCCCCTATCATCTGCTCTCCACATTACCCCCTGGACTGTCTCCTGCCCCTATCACCCACTCTCCACATCACCCCCTGGACTGTCCCCCGCCCCTATCATCTGCTCTCCACATCACCCCCTGGACTTTCTAGTCCGCATCTGTAATATAGCCCCTGGGGGGTGTTACAGCTGTGGTCTGGGGGTGGCAGCTCTGAACTTATCCGCTTTATTTGGTCATAGTGATCAGTGATCAGGGATCAAGGAAGAGAAAACCTTCAAAAAGCAACTCTGAGGCCTCGGGGGAAGGCACAAAGAACGAGACGCCAGAGATCTCCCTGCAGCCGCTGACAGTGGTACAGACCGACTTCAGCCCTGATAACCTGCAGAAGGCGCTGTGCTTTAATGTGGACTCTACCAAGCTGCTGACGGGGGGAGCTGACGGGTGTGTGCGTGTGTGGGAGGTATGTTTTTTCCTATATGCGGAGGGGTGACAAAGTGGGTGGCCCTGTCATGCCGTGGAGCGGAGCCCTGTCATACCGTGGCCGTGGAGCGGAGCCCTGTCATACCGTGATGGCGGAGCAGGGCCCTGTCATACCGTAGCGGCGGAGCGGGGCCCTGTTATACCGCGGCGGCGGAGCGGGGCCCTATCATACTGTGGCGGCGGAGCGAGGCCCTGTCATACCGTAGCGGCGGAGCGGGGCCCTGTTATACCGCGGCGGCGGAGCAGGGCCCTGTCATACTGTGGCGGCGGAGCGAGGCCCTGTCATACCGTAGCGGCGGAGCGGAGCCCTGTCATACCGTGATGGCGGAGCGGGGCCCTGTCATACCGTGGCGGCGGAGCGAGGCCCTGTCATACCGTGGCGGCGGAGCAGGGCCCTGTCATACCGTGGCCGGGGAGCGGGGCCCTGTCATACCGTGATGGCGGAGCAGGGCCCTGTCATACCGTAGCGGCGGAGCGGAGCCCTGTCATACCGTGATGGCGGAGCGGGGCCCTGTCATACCGTGGCGGCGGAGCGAGGCCCTGTCATACCGTGGCGGCGGAGCAGGGCCCTGTCATACCGTGGCCGGGGAGCGGGGCCCTGTCATACCGTGATGGCGGAGCAGGGCCCTGTCATACCGTGATGGCGGAGCGGAGCCCTGTCATACCGTGGCGGCGGAGCGAGGCCCTGTCATACCGTGGCCGGGGAGCGAGGCCCTGTCATACCGTGGCCGGGGAGCGAGGCCCTGTCATACCGTGGCCGGGGAGCGAGGCCCTGTCATACCGTGGCCGGGGAGCGAGGCCCTGTCATACCGTGGCCGGGGAGCGAGGCCCTGTCATACCGTGGCCGGGGAGCGGGGCCCTGTCATACCGTGGCCGGGGAGCGGGGCCCTGTCATACCGTGGCCGGGGAGCGGGGCCCTGTCATACCGTGATGGCGGAGCGGGGCCCTGTCATACCGTGGCGGCGGAGCGGGGCCCTGTCATACCGTGGCGGCGGACCCGGGCCCTGTCATACCGTGGCGGCGGACCCGGGCCCTGTCATACCGTGGCGGCGGAGCGGGGCCCTGTCATACCGTGGCGGCGGAGCGGGGCCCTGTCATACCGTGGCGGCGGAGCGGGCCCCTGTCATACCCACAGGGTGTGGCTGTCTTTGCAGTAGAGGTGATGACATCATGCGTAGCAGTGATGTCAGACAGGAGGCGGGGCTTTACACTCTTTCCTCTTTATTTATAGTTTCCGGCAATGAAGAAACTTTATGATTTTAAAGCTCATGAAGGAGAAATAGAGGACGTGACGGTCAGCCCTGACAGCAAGGTGACCGGAGTGTGGGGTGCTCTCTACCTCAGGGAGATGGGGCATGCTCTGTCTGCGGGAAGAGGGTGGAGGGAGATGGGGCATACTCTGTCTGGAGGTAGATGGTGGAGGGAGATGGGGCATGCTCTATCTGGGGGCAGATGGTGGAGGGAGATGGGGCATGCTCTGTCTGGGGGTTGTTGGTGGAGGGAGATGGGGCATGCTCTGTCTGGGGGTTGTTGGTGTAGGGAGATGGGGCATGCTCTGTCTGCGGGAAGAGGGTGTAGGGAGATGGGGCATGCTCTGTCTGCGGGAAGAGGGTGTAGGGAGATGGGGCATGCTCTGTCTGCGGGAAGAGGGTGTAGGGAGATGGGGCATGCTCTGTCTGCGGGAAGAGGGTGTAGGGAGATGGGGCATGCTCTGTCTGCGGGAAGAGGGTGTAGGGAGATAGGGCATGCTCTGTCTGCGGGAAGAGGGTGGAGGGAGATGGGGCATGCTCTGCGGGAAGAGGGTGGAGGGAGATGGGGCATACTCTGTCTGCGGGAAGAGGGTGGAGGGAGATGGGGCATACTCTGTCTGCGGGAAGAGGGTGGAGGGAGATGGTGCATGCTCTGTCTGGAGGTAGATGGTGGAGGGAGATGGGGCATGCTCTGTCTGGAGGTAGATGGTGGAGGGAGATGGGGCATGCTCTATCTGGGGGTAGATGGTGGAGGGAGATGGGGCATGCTCTGTCTGGGGGTAGATGGTGGAAGGAGATGGGGCATGCTCTGTCTGTGGGTAGATGGTGGAAGGAGATGGGGCATGCTCTGTCTGGGGGTAGATGGTGGAGGGAGATAGGGCATTCTCTGTCTGGGGGTAGATGGTGGAGGGAGATGGGGCATGCTCTGTCTGGGGTAGATGGTGGAGGGAGATGAGGCATGCTCTGTCTGGGGGTAGATGGTGGAGGGAGATGGGGCATGCTCTGTCTGGGGGAAGATGGTGGAAGGAGATGGGGCATGCTCTGTCTGGGGTAGATGGTGGAGGGAGATGAGGCATGCTCTGTCTAGTGATGTCACGATACCAGAATTTTGAGTTCGATACCGATACTAACTTTTTTATTTCGATACTCAATACCAGTTCGATACTTAGTAAAGTATAAAAGAAAAAAAAAAAAATGGTAGAAATATAATACCCCTGCACTATTACAGTGATACCAATTTTTGGCCTATTTTTATTTTATTGTGTTAAAAATAAAGTTAGTGATATCTGTCTAAGACAGCTCTGCTGCATCAGCTATCACTAAGACAGCTCTGCTGCATCAGCTATCACTAAGACAGCTCTGCTACATCCGATATCACTAAGACAGCTCTGCTGCATCAGCTATCACTAAGACAGCTCTGCTGCATCAGCTATCACTAAGACAGCTCTGCTGCATCAGCTATCACTAAGACAGCTCTGCTGCATCAGCTATCACTAAGACAGCTCTGCTGCATCAGCTATCACTAAGACAGCTCTGCTGCATCAGCTATCACTAAGACAGCTCTGCTGCATCAGCTATCACTAAGACAGCTCTGCTGCATCAGCTATCACTAAGACAGCTCTGCTGCATCAGCTATCACTAAGACAGCTCTGCTGCATCCGATATCACTAAGACAGCTCTGCTGCATCAGCTATCACTAAGACAGCTCTGCTGCATCAGCTATCACTAAGACAGCTCTGCTGCATCAGCTATCACTAAGACAGCTCTGCTGCATCAGCTATCACTAAGACAGCTCTGCTGCATCAGCTATCACTAAGACAGCTCTGCTGCATCAGCTATCACTAAGACAGCTCTGCTGCATCAGCTATCACTAAGACAGCTCTGCTACATCAGCTATCACTAAGACAGCTCTGCTACATCAGCTATCACTAAGACAGCTCTGCTACATCAGCTATCACTAAGACAGCTCTGCTACATCAGCTATCACTAAGACAGCTCTGCTACATCAGCTATCACTAAGACAGCTCTGCTACATCAGCTATCACTAAGACAGCTCTGCTACATCAGCTATCACTAAGACAGCTCTGCTACATCAGCTATCACTAAGACAGCTCTGCTACATCAGCTATCACTAAGACAGCTCTGCTACATCAGCTATCACTAAGACAGCTCTGCTACATCAGCTATCACTAAGACAGCTCTGCTACATCAGCTATCACTAAGACAGCTCTGCTACATCAGCTATCACTAAGACAGCTCTGCTACATCAGCTATCACTAAGACAGCTCTGCTGCATCAGCTATCACTAAGACAGCTCTGCTGCATCAGCTATCACTAAGACAGCTCTGCTGCATCAGCTATCACTAAGACAGCTCTGCTGCATCAGCTATCACTAAGACAGCTCTCCTGCACCACCCACCACTAAGACAGCTCTGCTGCACCAGTTACCAAGATTGCGGAGGAAGAGAAGAGGAGGTTACACAGGATCCCACACACTACAGCCGATCTTATCTGCTCCTCTCAGCCCGGCAACCTCCCCCACCTGCCAGGCGGCTGGATCCTCACATGTGCTGCACTTCCCCCGGCCTCCTCTCCCGCGTCTCACAGACCCCCGCTCTCCCTCTTCATCCTCCCCACCTCCAGCCTTCTCCGTCCTCCTCTCTCCTTGACCTCCCGCTCTCCCTCTCCAGCCGCTCTCTTCTGTGCAGCTCCGGCTCCTCTCCCGGACATCCCGCTCTCCCTCTCCTCCGTCCTCTCTCCCGGACCTCCCGCTCTCCCTCCAGCCTTCTCCTCCGTCCTCCTCTCCCGCTCTCCCTCTCCAGCCGCTCTCCTCCGTGCAGCTCCGGCTCCTCCGCATAAATCATCTCTCTGATAACAGAGTCTGGCGGAGCCGGACTCTGTTATCAGAGAGACACCAGCAGCGGGGGTCTGTTACACACAGTAGCCGACCCCCGCTGTATAAGGAGCGGGCTCAGGAGGGGTCAGATGCCGCTGTCAGTGTGACAGCGGCATCTATATACTTAAATAGCCGGCACTAGCAATAGCTAAGTGCCGGCTATTTGAAATTGGCGCCAATGGGAGCGGAGGGAGGGAGAGCAGAGGAGGAGACTGCAGGGGGCAGGGGGAGGCACATAGAGAACACGGCCGGCGCTCAGCTAGCCGCCCACCGTGTTCTCAGCTTAACTTAAAGTTTCGATACCAGGAAATCCTGGTATCGAACGGTTTTTTTGCCCGAAATATCGATAGTAGTATCGATATTTCGGTGCATCGTGCATCCCTAGCTCTGTCTGGGGGTAGATGGTGGAGGGAGATGGGGCATGCTCTGTCTGGGGGTAGATGGTGGAGGGAGATGGGGCATGCTCTGTCTGCGGTAAGAGGGTGTAGGGAGATGGGGCATGCTCTGTCTGCGGGAAGAGGGTGGAGGGAGATGGGGCATGCTCTGTCTGGAGGTAGATGGTGGAGGGAGATGGTGGAGGGAGATGGGGCATGCTCTGTCTGGAGGTAGATGGTGGAGGGAGATGGTGGAGGGAGATGGGGCATGCTCTGTCTGGGGGTAGATGGTGGAAGGAGATGGGGCATGCTCTATCTGGGGGCAGATGGTGGAGGGAGATGGGGCATGCTCTGTCTGGGGGTAGATGGTGGAGGGAGATGGGGCATGCTCTGTCTGGGGGTAGATGGTGGAGGGAGATGGGGCATGCTCTGTCTGGGGGTAGATGGTGGAGGGAGATGGGGCATGCTCTGTCTGGGGGTAGATGGTGGAGGGAGATGGGGCATGCTCTGTCTGGGGGTAGATGGTGGAAAGAGATGGGGCATGCTCTGTCTGGGGGTAGATGGTGGAGGGAGATGGGGCATGCTCTGTCTGGGGGTAGATGGTGGAAGGAGATGGGGCATGCTCTGTCTGGGGGTAGATGGTGGAAGGAGATGGGGCATGCTCTTTATCTGGGCAGTTGCTGACAGTCGTGTCTCGTGCAGTTGGTGACGGTCGGGCAGGATTTTCGCTGTTGTGTCTGGGAGGCCGATCAGCTCCTTTCTGAGCTCCGCTGGAACGAGAATCTGCCCAACATCCCGGACAAGATGTACAGATACCGCGCCTGCAGGTAAGAGGAGGGGGCACATGTGGTCAGTATATAGGGGGTGGAGCTCTGTCTCCATGTGGTCAGTATATAGGGGGTGGAGATCTGTCTCCATGTGGTCAGTATATAGGGGGTGGAGCTCTGTCTCCATGTGGTCAGTATATAGGGGGTGGAGCTCTGTCTCTATGTGGTCAGTATATAGGGGGTGGAGCTCTGTCTCTATGTGGTCAGTATATAGGGGGTGGAGCTCTGTCTCCATGTGGTCAGTATATAGGGGGTGGAGCTCTGTCTTCAGGGTGGTCGGGTCTCCATATAGGTAGTATATAGGGGTGCAGCTGTGGATGAGACCAGGGGTGGAGCTCTGTCTTCATGGCGGTGACTATCTTCTCTAGGTTCGGGAAGGTGCTTGATCAGAAGAATAGTCTTCGCCTCTACACGGTGCAGATCCCTCATAAGAGAGAGCGCCGCCCTCCACCATGTTACATCACCAAATGGGATGGAGGCAGCTTCCTGCCGCTCCTCACTGAACCCTGTGGTAGTGAGGTCATCTCCTGCCTGGCCGTGAGGTGAGGAACCCTCCCTGACTCCCACCAAGCTCCTCCTCGTACTTGATGTGTACTCCTTCCCCCACAAACTGATGTTGGCTCCTCCCTCTCCAGACCCACTCCCCCCGCATACATTGATGGCTACTCAACCTCCCATCCTCCCCCACACAGAAAGTCTGATCCCCCACTGATGGCTCCTCCCATTATCATCATCTTGTTGTTGCAGTGATTGTGGAACGTTCCTTGGTTTGGGCTCGGTCACCGGCTCTGTCGCCATCTACATTTCTTTTTCTCTTCAGGTTTGTTGGCCGTGCTGATGTTTTATGTTGTTTTTGCACCTCCTCTTACTTTCCTCTTCGTACTCCCCCCTCCTCTTGTGCTACTTCTCCCCCCTCCTCCACTTCTCGCTCTCTTCCTATCTTCCTTATCCCCCCCCTTTCCTATCTTTTTTGCCTCTAAATTGCTCTCCTTCTCTTCTTCCTTCCTTCCTCCCTTTCTATCCCCCTCCTCCTCTTTCTCCCCTTCCTATCCTCCTCCTCCTCTTTCTCCCCTTCCTATCCTCCTCCTCCTCTTTCTCCCCTTCCTATCCTCCGCATCTTCTTTCTCCCCTCCCTATCCACACCTTTTTCTTCCTCCCTTTCCTATAATGCTCCTCTTTCTCTCCTTCTTATCCTCCTCCTCTTCTCCCCCCCTTCTTATATTGCTCCTCTTCATCCTCCTCCTCTTCTCCCCCCTCATGCTTACCCTCTTCTCTCTCCTCACAGAAGCTGTATTATGTGGAGGAAGCACACGGCATTGTGGTCACTGACTTGGCTTTCTTCCCAGAGACTAGGCAAGGACGGTCTCTACGTGGTGACAATGAGACTGCCATGCTGAGTGTAGCGGTGGACAGTCGCTGTAAACTACATGTGGTGCCCAACAGACGTAGGTGTCTTGTCCGCTTGCTCAGTTAGAGGGATTGTTTCATCGTGGGGACGGCTTTGGCTGTGACAGTTCTGATGACGTCATTTGCAGTTATGACTCTGGCCCCTTTGTTCTCTGTGGTGCTGGCGGGGGGTGTAGCTCCGTAGGGATTGCTGTGAACCTCGCCATTGTCTCTGGTTTTAGTCTCCCTGTGTATCTAAAGGCTCGTGATGCGTTCTGGGGTGGGAGGTCTGTGATACTTAAAGGGGTATTCCCGCCCAGAGTAAACGTTTAATATGTTGCTCCCCAAGTCCTGAACAGAAACAGCCTATTTTTACCTTTCCTCGCTTCCCCAGTGTACTACTATGTCATCCTAGAGTCCTGGCTGAGCGATCCCACCTCCACTGTGCTTACAGCCTGCTCCACCAATCACTGACCAAGATGGGACTGTGCCGCAGCCAGTGATTGGCTGAGCCGACTCTCCCCTAGACAAGTCCGTGAATGGAGACCAATACACCTAGTGGCTGAGAACCTGTGCTAGCCTCAGCCGTCGCTCACCGCTGAGTGTGTGCTCCATTGTAGACGGCCTCGGTATGCTAGGCACCATCAGCACACATCTCTGTTTAGTCCTGGAGTCCAGGTAGTCCGCTCACAGCGGATACAGAGGCTATACTGCAGCCAACCCTCAGCTCTCAGGAAAGAATTAGATAAGGAATAGACCATATGATCCTCCGGAGACATGGTTGGTGACCCTGGTGCCTCTGCTGACCTTTCCTGTGTTTTTCCTTTAAGGAACGTACCCTGTGTGGCTGCTGCTCCTCCTGTGTGTGGCGCTGATCATTGGTGCCATCATCCTGCTCCAGTACACATTTCCAGACTTCTTCTAGAGGCTTCATCAATGGACATTACGTGTTCAGAACATGTCATGGAACCTGATTATACAGAGGAGCCAGGGTCTGTAAGATGTGAAGATGTCTTGGTGGCCGTTCTTTTATCCGCACACCACTTACCTTCTGTTGATCAGCTGCTGCCCTGACAAGACTTTGTGTTTTCTTTGTCTGTGCCTCCACATTCCATGACTGCTTCTCTCTGAAGATTTGTAATCATTGAACTGATCTGGACCATGAGGATCTGGCTGGTTATGGATGTCTCTGTACGTACATTCTGTAGACTCATGAGCCCTGATTCTCTGATGTATAGACCAGACAGAGGTTGAGATTCTCCTCTCTGGCCCCTGGAATAGGCCGCTGGGCACTGCTACCCCAACAACGTCCTCAAGATGGAGATGATGCTGTGTAGCCGTAAAGTGCTGGTGCTTCAGAAGACTTAGACCAACATTAGCTAATGAAGATTTTTTTTTTTTTATATACTTGTTTCCATTCTTCTATATGAGTCTATAGTTATCCGGGTGTGCCGTGGTGTTCACAGCATGTCCCGCTACAACATGGGACTGTATGACAGGGCCTGTCCTGTCTCTACAGGCTGGAATATCATTGCCTGGGAGCTTCAAGTACAGGAAGCCATTGCGCAGACCAGCAGAGGACTAGAGAAATAGATTTTATCTAATTTTATAAAGTTTATTATTTAATTTTCTTTAATAATCTTATTACAAACCCTGTTGTGCCCATCCACAGAGCAGCCGAAACAAAGGACCGTCTCACCGGAAGCAGAGATCCAGCACAGGCTACTAACCAGACACTCATATTTATTAATTTACTCCATCATTTTTACTTCTCTATCCAGAGCTGCTTCCAATTAAAAAAATAAACCTCTTGAGACAGCTTCTTTATTTCATCTCGTGCTTGCTCACTGTGCTTGCTGACAAGTGGTTGAAAATAAGTGGAGTTTAAAAAAGGAGTTGTTGGTGATTCTGTGGGTTTGGAGTGACTGATATATTGTTGTTTTTGTGCAATTGTGTGGTGTGCATTGCTGCAGTGCATAGATAGCTAGTGCCATAGTTGCTTAGTTAAACAGGTCCAAACAGTTTTTTTCTCTGGTCTGCTCTGCACCTGGGGGTGGGGTTAATTGATCTCAGGTGCTTAAATCAAGGCTCAGCACTCACTGTGTGTGCTTGCTCACTGTGCTTGCTGACAAGTGGTTGAAAATAAGTGGAGTTTAAAAAAGGAGTTGAAAGAAGGAGTTTCAAGTTCTGGTAAGTGCTAAATCTCTTTCTTTTTCACTGTTTTTGTTGCACTGAGGATGATGGCTAGCGAGATGGAAGGATTCATTCAGTGCGCAGTCTGCCGCATGTACGCACAACTGGAGCAGGTGTTCCAGGGTGAGTACCGCTGTGACAGATGTGAGCATGTTGCCCATCTAGAAGCTCGAGTTAGAGATCTGGAGAAGCATATTGCAACACTGAGGGAACTTGGCCACCTTGAGAGGGAACTTCGGCTCACTGAGCAGGAAGTTAGTGGGTTAGAGATGGAGGGTGGTGATATAGATCAGGAGGCCCAAGTAAGTAGCTGGGTTAATGTAGTTAGAGGGACCAGTAAGGGATCCAAGAAAAGGAAGGCCACTTCTCCTACTATATGCCCAAGCAAAATTGCCAAGTTAGGTGATGATGCAAGGGCATCCGTGTCAGAAATGGCAGCTCTAGTGGAACCTGTTCTCTCTAACAGCCGGGGGAACAGTCCAACTAGTAGTGGGCGGGATGGTAATGTAGGTAGGCCTAGACAGCTAGTGGTTGTAGGGGATTCTATAATCAGGAAGACGGATAGAATAATTTGTCGCCAAGACCGCCTCAACCGAATGGTTTGCTGTCTCCCTGGTGCCAGGGTTCGGCATGTGGTGGAAAGGGTGGATAAATTACTTGGGGGGGCTGGGGATGACCCAGCTGTCGTGGTCCATGTGGGAACCAATGACAGGATACAAGGTAGGTGGAGGTCTATTAAAAATAATTTTAGAGAACTAGGTGCTAAGTTGAAGGGGAGGACCTCCAAGGTGGTATTCTCTGGAATACTGCCTGTGCCATGCGCATCGCAGGAAAGACAGCGGGAGCTTAGGGAGTTAAATGCATGGCTCAAGTCATGGTGTAGAGAAGAAGGGTTTGGGTTTTTAGAGCACTGGGCTGACTTTTCATTGGGGTACAAACTGTTTTCCGCAGATAATTTGCACCTTAATGGAAGGGGGTCCGCTGTGCTGGGGGAGAGAATCCTAGAAGGGGTGGAGGGGTTTTTAAACTAGGGATGTGGAGGGAGGACAATGTAGTGTGTAATATAGTGGTGGATAGGTTAGAGAGGGGACAGAACAATGAGGAGGGAGGAGAAGGGTCCTGTGGGGGGAGGATAAAAACAGTGCATAGGGAGATCCATATGTTGCGGATGAACAGTGAGGATGATTGTGGCCACAGCACAGTAATAATTCCCATTTCTTATAATGAAGCGGTTAAACTCAATGGTAATATAAAGTGTATGGTAACTAATGCCAGAAGTCTAGCCAGCAAGATGGGGGAGCTGGAGGCCTTGGTTCTGGAGGAGTCCATTGATGTGGTTGGTGTGACTGAGACATGGCTGGGCTCCTCACATGACTGGGCTGTCAATATTCAGGGATTTACGTTGTTCAGAAGGGACCGGGTGGGCAGAAGGGGAGGAGGAGTATGTCTGTATGTCAGAAATGATATTAAAGTGAGTGTAAAAGATGCAATAGTGGGCGATGACTGTGATGATGTGGAAGCATTATGGGTAGAACTACAGAAGGAGGTAAAGAGTGAAAAAATTATTCTTGGTGTAATCTATAGACCCCCCAACATTACTGAGGAGGTAGATGGTCAGTTGAATAGACAAATAGAGCGGGCTGCCCGGGAGGGGTCAGTAGTGATAATGGGGACAACTACCCAGATATAGATTGGGGTCACGATTCAGCTAAAACCACAAAGGGGGGGAATTTTTTAACCTCCTGCAGGATAATTTTCTGGGCCAGTTTGTGGAGGAGCCAACTAGAAGTGATGCCTTGTTGGATCTGGTTATTTCTAACAACGCTGAGCTGGTTGGGGATGTCACTGTCCATGAACACCTGGGTAATAGTGACCACAATATAGTGACTTTTAGCTTAAAGTGTAGAAAAGAAAAACATGTTGGGAGGGCAAAAACTCTTAATTTTAAAAGGGCCAATTTTCCTGGGTTAAGGGCAGAACTTCAGGGCATAGACTGGGAGCGGCTGCTGTCACATACGGATACAGCTAATAAATGGGAAATCTTCAAATCCACATTAAATAACTGTACTGCCAAATATATTCCTATGGGTAACAAATATAAACGGTTAAAATCCAATCCCACATGGCTTACAACCGAGGTTAGAAGGGCTATAAATGAGAAAAAAGGGGCATTCAAAAAATATAAATCAGAGGGGTCAGCTGTAGCATTTAAACATTACAAAGAAGTCAACAAAACCTGTAAAAATGTAATAAAAGCAGCAAAAATTCACAATGAAAGGCAGGTAGCTATAGAAAGCAAAAGAAACCCCAAAAAATTCTTCAAATATATTAATGCAAAAAAACCAAGGTCAGAGCATGTAGGACCCCTAAATAATGGCGACGGGGAATTAATAACTGGGGATCAGGAGAAAGCTGAGTTACTTAATGGGTTCTTCAGTTCTGTATATACAAAAGAGGATGGAGCTGTGGTGGGTGGGGCCAGTACTGAGGTGGGTGGGGCCAGTGCTGAGGTGGGCGGGGCCAGTGCTGCTAACACATGTAATGTACTGAACTGGTTTACTATAGATATGGTCCAAGATAAATTAAACAAACTCAATGTAACCAAAGCTCCAGGGCCTGATGGATTGCACCCCAGAGTTCTTAGGGAACTCAGTTCTGTAATTTCACTACCCTTGTATGAAATATTCCGTGATTCTTTGCTTACTGGTATTGTGCCGAGGGACTGGCGTAAGGCAAATGTAATGCCGATCTTCAAAAAGGGCTCTCGAACTTCCCCAGGTAACTATAGACCCGTAAGCTTAACGTCCATTGTGGGGAAACTATTTGAGGGGCTTATAAGGGACTACATCCAGGAGTATGTAGTGGCTAATAGTATTATAAGTGATAACCAGCATGGTTTTACTAAGGACAGAAGCTGTCAAACCAACCTAATATGTTTCTATGAAGAGGTAAGTAGAAGCCTGGATGGCGGCGCGGCTGTGGATATAGTGTACCTGGATTTTGCAAAAGCGTTTGACACAGTTCCTCATGGACGTCTGATGGGTAAGTTAAAGTCTATTGGTTTGGAAAATTTAATGTGTAACTGGATTGAAAACTGGCTTAATAATCGTACCCAGAGAGTGGTGGTCAATGATTCCTACTCCGAATGGTCCCCGGTAATAAGTGGTGTACCCCAAGGGTCAGTACTGGGCCCTCTTCTGTTTAACTTGTTTATTAATGATATTGAGAATGGAATTAACAGCAATGTTTCTATCTTTGCAGATGACACCAAGCTTTGTAGTACAGTACAGTCTATGGAGGATGTGCAGATGTTACAGGATGACTTAGACACTCTGAGTGTTTGGGCGTCCACTTGGCAAATGAGGTTCAATGTGGATAAATGTAAAGTTATGCACCTGGGTACTAATAACCCGCATGCATCATATGTCCTGGGGGGAGTTACTCTGGGAGAGTCACTGATGGAGAAGGATCTGGGTGTACTTGTAGATAATAGACTACAGAACAGTACACAATGTCAGTCAGCTGCTTCTAAAGCCAGCAGGATATTGTCATGTATATACCAGGCCTGGACTCTGGGGACAGGGATATAATATTACCGCTCTATAAAGCTTTGGTGCGGCCCCATTTGGAGTATGCCGTCCAGTTTTGTAACCCGATTCATAAAAAGGATGTTCTAGAGCTGGAGAGGGTACAAAGACGGGCAACTAAACTAATAAGGGGAATGGAGCATCTTAGTTATGAGGAGAGATTAAAAGAATTACATTTGTTTAGTCTGGAGAAGAGACGTTTAAGGGGAGATATGATTAACTTATTTAAATATATAAATGGCCCCTACAAGAGATATGGGGAAAAGATGTTCCAGGTAAAACCCCCTCAAAGGACAAGAGGGCACTGCCTCCGCCTGGAGAAAAAAAGGTTCAATCTCCGGAGGCGACAAGCCTTCTTTACCATGAGAACTGTGAATCTGTGGAACAGTCTACCACAGGATCTGGTCACAGCAAAAACAGTAGAGGGCTTCAAAACAGGGCTAGACAAGTTCTTAGACCAAAATAATATAGATGCATATGTATAGAACATATCACCCCTCCCCCTTCCCTGTATCCATCCCCTCCTTGGTTGAACTTGATGGACATGTGTCTTTTTTCAACCGTATTAACTATGTAACTATGTAACTATGTTATTCATTGATGTCCCAGATATCTGAGAGCTGAAAAAGATGAATTTTGTGAATATCTCTGAATTTACAGTGATGAAGCATTTCCACACGTGACTGCCTTTATTGTAGGCTCTTAGCTGAGGGATCCTCGGGTATTTAGTGGAGGCTCTTGGCTGAGGGATCCTCGGGTATTTAGTGGAGGCTTTTAGCTGAGGGATCCTCGGGTATTTAGTGGAGGCTCTTAGCTGAGGGATCCTCGGGTATTTAGTGGAGGCTCTTAGCTGAGGGATCCTCGGGTATTTAGTGGAGGCTCTTAGCTGAGGGATCCTCGGGTATTTAGTGGAGGCTTTTAGCTGAGGGATCCTCGGGTATTTAGTGGAGGCTCTTAGCTGAGGGATCCTCGGGTATTTAGTGGAGGCTCTTAGCTGAGGGATCCTCGGGTATTTAGTGGAGGCTCTTAGCTGAGGGATCCTCGGGTATTTAGTGGAGGCTTTTAGCTGAGGGATCCTCGGGTATTTAGTGGAGGCTCTTAGCTGAGGGATCCTCGGGTATTTAGTGGAGGCTTTTAGCTGAGGGATCCTCGGGTATTTAGTGGAGGCTTTTAGCTGAGGGATCCTCGGGTATTTAGTGGAGGCTCTTAGCTGAGGGATCCTCGGGTATTTAGTGGAGGCTTTTAGCTGAGGGATCCTCGGGTATTTAGTGGAGGCTCTTATGGTCCTTTTACACTGAGTGATAATTCACCCAATCGATCGTTTAACGATTTTGAAGTAACAATGTGTTTTTTATAACGATCAGACAGAATGATAGATCGTTTGAAAAAAATCGTTATTGTGATCGTTTTAAGATCGCTTAAGCCCATCTCACACATAGGGTAAATCGTTGAAAGACTGTTTACACAAAGCGATCTGTGAATTTTTGCCAACGACGATTTGAGAACTTGTTGAAAGATCAAAATGAACGATTTCTCGCTCGTCGTTTGATCGTTTGCTGTGTTTACATGAGCCGATTATTGCTCAAATGCGATCGTTATGGCGAAAATTCAAACGATAATAGTCCGTGTAAAAGCACCATTAGGTGAGGGAACCTCAAGTGTATGTGTAGGCTCTTAGCGGGAGATTTTTGGCTGCGGGAACCTCGGGTGTTTAGTGTAGGCTCTTAGCGGGAGATTTTTGGCTGAGGGATCCTCGGGTGTTTAGTGTAGGCTCTTGGCTGAGGGAACCTCGGGTGTTTAGGCTTTTAGCTGAGGGAACCTCGGGTGTTTAGTTTAGGCTCTTAGCTGAGGGAACCTCGGGTGTTTAGTTTAGGCTCTTAGCTGAGGGAACCTCGGGTGTTTAGTTTAGGCTCTTAGCGGGAGATTTTTGGCTGAGGGATCCTCGGGTGTTTAGTGTAGGCTCTTATGAGATTTTTGGCTGAGGGATCCTCAGGTGTTTAGTTTAGGCTCTTTATCTCTAATAGTTATCTCTAATAACTGATGACCAAACAATTGTTCAGCTGTCGGTTATATCTTCCGTCTGGCCCCCCAGCCTCCCATGCACAGAAAGGTTTGGCATAGCTGAGCAATCCTGTGTTATCTATGGGCAGGGGTGAGCGGCAATCAGGGAGCTCTTGCTGTGGCTTCTCTCTTACAAATGGTCAAGCGGTGATTTTCCATTACGCCCGACCCTATCTCTATCATCTGTCAGTGGACAGTCAGAAGAGCCACCCCCCCAACTTACATGAGAGCCTGAATAAAAGACACCCTTCTAAATTTAATCCTGGTGGTTTATCTTAAGTAATACACTGGCTATACTCACGAATAGAGAAGCCAGAAAATATCTCGAGAAATAGGAAATTGAGATAAACTTGTAGCAGAAAGATGGAAGAAAAGCCTGGAGAAGGAAGGATGAAGACTGATAGCGTAGCATATTATTGTGTGAGTAGTGGTATACTGTGTATGAAGATGGTCACTGGTAGTGATTGATGATGTTACCGTGGATAAATGGAGCAGAATGATGGGAAGAGACCAGTATGGAGCAGAGGAAGAGGTCCAGATCTGAAGCAAACCACATCTTCTGTCACACGTGGTGGAGGCAGTGTTTGACATGGACATGTATGGTACCAGTGGAGCAGGTCACTGGTGGTTAATGGTGATGTCACTGCAGGTAGATGAAGAAGGATGATAGGAAGAAGGCAGAGAGGAGGAAGGGGTCCGGATCCAAAGCATGGTACATTGTTTTTCACGCCACATGGGGGAGGTATAGATGGAGAATGACCCAAAACAGATAAAAGCAAAGATATAAAGTCTTCATCAATAGCCAAATAATTGACAAGCAACTAAGCATCAAGATGAAACAGATGGCAACACAAGCATAGGAGCAGTGAGTGTATGAAGATGGAGGGACCAATGGCACCAGTGCCTAACTGCTTGATGCAACAGCCTGATGTTTAACCTCATTCCTGTATAATTCCGTAATGGTAGGACTTATCGAAAGACTGTAACAAGGTGTATGATCAGGGTACCCTCAGCTATTTCCTGGTAGTAATGGCTCGTTTTTTGGTGAGTTGGCTTGGCTACAGGTCATGTTTAAGGCTGATCATCATGGATTTAATCCACTTCCATTGTGGAGGAGTACAGAGGAGAAATTATGTTAGATGCTTCAGGACATCCATGTACCGGGGTCCAGTGAGTTTGTAGAGTCCCAACATTCTTTGATTATGAAGGTTGTATAGTAAACCAGATTGATTGTTCTGCACCGTGACTTTACATCACAGCAGCTGTACTCTGAGGTAGTGAGATTTGTGACATCTGGTCATAAATTTTGTAGGAGAGGGTGTTCTATTCCAAAGACCGTTGTTGGACCTCAGTACAGGGAAAGGCTAAGGATCCGTTCCCTGTAAATACAGAAGGGACGGATAGTCTGAATGATTGTAGACAAGGCACCTCCTGGGATTGGGGCCCCTGAGCCCTTAGTCTACCATTGCAGGTGTAGAGTTTGAGAAGTTTTTGAGGCCATTCTTGGTAATGTTCCTGAGCTCATCACATTGTTGGAGTACTGCACTCACAAACTGTGAAAAGACACGATTCATGTACGGCTGGTTATTTGGAAAGAAGCCTTCTAGGAAGCCAATGTGCCCACCATGAGCAGGGACCAGCAGGGCCACAGAAGGATGGGACGAAGCTTCATCCAGAGGAATGCCTGTCATAAGGTAGAAGATATTGGAGAAATGAGTACAGTATATCAAGTAAAGCCGAACCCAGAGATATAGGACGCCCCACCATACCAGCAGGGTCAAGATCATGGTTACCCAATATATAAAGGATGTTTCTGATTTCATCATCAGGGACAGAGCCGGGTATTACCCATGACATGAAGGACTCTCTCTCTGATATGATCAGCATTACATCAGGGGCAGACAACCATATTACCCATAACATGGACCGTCCTTATGAATGGTGGTAAATCATAGATCTCCGCTTTGTTCTTCATGGACAACATTAAGGAAACGCCTGATTGATCTCCAAGAAGAATCGGAACTGATCAGCTATAAAATTACTCATCTATAATGTATTACCAATTGACTGTTCTACCAGGATAAATGGATTCAGTATCAGAGAGCAGTACCTTGCGTCTTGTCCGTACTCCAAACTATGTCTAATACAATTGTGATAACAGGATGGGCTGGTATTAAGGGGACAGGAGAAGGGGTGTCCCCGTTAATATAGAGAGACTCTGCACAACACTTTAAAGTTGCTTGTGAAAATAATTTAAAGACGCAGTCAGGGTATTGCGAATGATGACCGTCATCAGATTAAGATTGCTGTAGTGTAAATCATTGAAGGAAACAACTGTGGCAGCTATGTTCATGACCGAAACATCATACGTAAAATAAACTTCACAAGCAACTTTAAACTGTTATGCGGAGTACCTCTCCCTATACAATTGAGATTAGGGTATGTGTACGCTGAGGAAAATAGGAAATAGGCGGAAATCTCGCACGGAATCTCCGCCATGGACTTTGCTTGGAATTCCACCTGCCTCAGTGTGTTAGTGTTAAGTATAGGGCACCTTAGCTCTCCGCTGAAAGAATGGACAAGTGGAGTCCGTGGCGGGGATGCCGTATGGGATTTCTGCCTATTTTACTCAGTGTGCACGCACCTTTAGGCTATGTTCACACGATGTATATTTCTGTAAAACCACGGCTGTGATTATTACGAAAATATACGTTACTTTGGCGTCTATGGGATCCCGGCCGGAGCGTATACACATAGTATACACTCCGGCCGGGATCCCTAGCGGCGAAGCAAACAAATGACATGTCAGTTTTCTGCAGTCGCTATTCATTAAATAGCGGCCGCAAAAAACCCTGTCAGTGCACGCAGTGGAGCAAGCAGCTCTGATGCAGGCGCGCACGGATGCGCCTGCATCAGAACTCTGACGGGCTAAAGATCATCCAGCCGTTCGGTGACCTGGCTGGTCTCATACACAGTCTGAACATAGCCTTAGAGTGTAAGCTCCTGGGGTGATAAAGCTATGGGGTACACATCTTCGGCTACTTGAGGACACACCTTCACTTGGAGAGAAAGGGTCATCTGCGGCATTGACGCACAACATGGGTGTCGTGATCTTCTGCAGTTTGTCATGAGGACTGCCGGCACGGTAATAATCATCACATGAGGCAAAACCAAACGCAATGGTTGTATATCGCTCATCAAACTCCCGAATGGAGCGAGCCTGGAAAAACAAAGAACAAAAGCCCAGATTTATCATGGCTTTTATGTTGTTGTTTTTTGTGAACATACTCTATTTGTTCTTGTTTTTCTGAAGTAGTGGGATTTATAAATGATGATTCATCAGGAGAATGTTTTGTCTGTAATTATAGTGCTTGAAAAATCCCTATATTGTTATCCGTCTTCTTCTTCTTCTGTTTCTTCCAGCCATTTTTCTGCGCGTTATACAGGCCGAACCGCGTTGCGCACAGACTCCGTTCAAACTGCGTTTCGAAGCCCTTGGCGGTTACAGGTGTGCTATCTATTTTTCGTTTAAAGACCCCGAATTTCCCATAGAAAATAATGGCCCATTGGAAATAATGGCCACACTCTAAACGCTAACAACCAATCACAGCACATATGCAAATAGCTGAAATATAGCAGCCAATAGAAATTCTAAGGTCTTGTCAGGCAATGTATCACAACATCCACACAGTCACATGTCCACTATTGGCCAATAGAAGGTGTAATATATGGAAGGTCCTTAACAATTTTGTCTCCCTGACATGAGTAAGATTGTCATGGTAACCGAGCTATGATCTTTACCATTATAAGTAGCAGAGTTCAGTCAGTAAAATAGCAGAGCTGAGGCAGCCATGTAGCAGGGACAGGACCCAAGTCGCTCTTAAAGGGATCCATGGTGCTCTTAAATGGACCCAGGTCGCTCTTAAAGGGACGGGACCCAAGTCGCTCTTAAAGGGACGGGACCCATGTCGGTCTTAAAGGGACAGTACCCAAGCTGCTCTTAAAGGGACCCAAGTCACTTACCGGGACGGGACGCATGTTGCTTTTAAAGGGACCCAAGTCGCTCTTAAAAGGACGGGACCCAAGTCACTCTTAAAGGGATGGGACGCATGTTGCTCTTAAAGGGACCCAAGTCGCTCCAAAAGGTACGGGACCCATGTCACTCTTAAAGGGACCCATGTCGCTCTTAAAGGGACGGGACCCAAGTCGCTCTTACAGGGACCCAAGTCGCTCTTACAGGGATGGGACGCATGTTGCTCTTAAAGGGACCCAAGTCACTCCAAAAGGTACCGGACCCATGTCGCTCTTAAAGGGACCCAGGTCGCTCTTAACCCTTCGGCGACCCTGGACGTACCAGTACATCCAGGGCCGCCTCCATGTGTTCAGAGCGGGCCCGGGACCGCGGCTATTAGCGGGCACAGTCCGATCGGCATACCCGCTAATAAAGTAATCGGATGCAGCTGTCAAGGTTGACAGCTGCATCCGATTACTTGAATGCAGCCATCCCTGGTGTCTAGAGGGGCGATCCACACATCTTACTGCGTCCGGGGTCTGCGCCGTAATGGCGCTGATCCCGGTTTGGCACTCGATTGCTTCCGGCTGCAGTAGCCGGAAGCAATCAATGTTCCTATCTCATCGATCTATGCAGCATATCTATGCAGCATGGATCTCAATGAGAGATCAGTGCACTTATACTAGAAGTCCCCCAGGGGGAATAACCCTAACCCCAGGGGGGAATAACCCTAACCCCAGGGGAGTGTCTAGTATGAGTGTAAAAGAAAGAAAAAGTTATCAATAAAAAGCCCCCTCCCCTAATATAAGTGTGAATCACCCCCCTTTCCCCATGTTATAAATAAAGAAATAAACATGTTTGCTATCGCCACGTGCATAATCGCCCAAACAATTAATCACATTCCTGATCTCGCACGGTAAACTGCACAAGCGCAAAAAAATCCCAAAGTGCAAAATTGCGCATTTTTGGTCGCATCACATCCAGAAAAATTGTAATAAAAAGCGATCAAAAAGTCGTATATGCGCAATCAAGGTACCGATAGAAAGATCACACCATGGCGCAAAACATGACACCTCACACAGCCCCATAGAGCAAAGGATAAAAGCGCTATAAGCCTGGGAATGGAGCGATTGTAAGGAACATATATTTGGTAACAATGGTTTGAATTTTTTACAGGCCATCAAATACAAGAAAAGTTATACATGTTATATATCGTCGTAATCGTAACGACTTGAGGAACATATATAACAAGTCGGTTTTACCCCAGGGCGAATGGCGTAAAAATGAAAAACCCCCAAATAAAAGAAATGCTTTTTTTTTCAATTTCACCACACATTGAATTTTTTCTTTCTTCTGCAGTGTACTTAATGAAAAAATTCATCCTGTCATTGAAAAGTACAATTAGTGGCGCAAAAAAGCTAGAATTATTATTCACCGATAATTCACTTTTCATGAGTCCATCATGACAGCACCACATGGAGGATGTTACCCTTGACCTAACAGGAACAGGGAATACAGAGAGAGGTTAAAAGGGCACTCCTCCAATCCCACCTCAGTGTTATTATAACGAAACCAAAGGATCAACAACACAATAGGGAGGGAATTATAAGGGTGCTGTCATGATGGACTCATGAAAAGTGAATTATCGGTGAGTAATAATTCTAGCTTTAAACATCATCCACATGACAGCACCACATGGAGACATACCAACTTAGACTCTAAGGGCGGGACCACAGCTTGTAGCACCTTTCTCCCGAAAGCCATGTCTATGGAAGTACCCACATCCAGCCGATAATGCCTGAAGAAGGTGTGGGGCGAGGACCAGGTAGCAGCTTTGCAGATCTGTTCTAGAGAGGCTGCTGATTTGGCTGCCCATGAGACTGCAGTGGCTCTGGTGGAATGGGCCTTGAGACCCGATGGGGCTTCTTTTCCTTTGCCTATATATGACTCGCATATAGCCGACTTAATCCAACATGCTATAGAACCCTTGGAAGCCTTCTTACCCTTGTTAGGGCCCTGAAATTGGACAAGAAGATTTTCATCTTTTCTCCAAGGCTTCGTAGTTTCTAGGTATTGTAAGATTGCGCGTCTGACGTCTAGGTGATGAAAAGACTCTTCCTTCTAATTTTTTGGGTTATCACAAAATGAGGGAATTATAATGTCTTGAGACCTATGAAAATTGGTTACAACTTTAGGAAGGAAAACAGGATTTAATTTGAAAACAATTCTATCATCTAGGATAGTGCAATATGGTTGCATGATGGATAGAGCCTGAATTTCTCCCACTCTTCTTGCCGTAGTTATGGCAACAAGGAAAGCGGTCTTAATAGTTAGGAATTTTAAAGAAATTTCATTGATTCAAATGGCCTGTCTGAAAGTCCTAATAGAACCGTATTTAAGTCCCACGGGGGTGCTAGGTTTTTAATCTTTGGCTTGATTCTAGATACCGCTTTAAAGAATCTTTTTATCCATTGGTGATCTGCAATTCTGGTATCGTAGATGCACCCCAGAGCAGAGACTTGAACCTTTAAGGTACTTAAAGAGAGACCCTTGTCTAGTCCGGCTTGTAGGAAGTCTAGTATTCTGGGAATATCTGGTTGAGTCAGATCAGGAGGAGGGTCGCCGTACCAGGAACAGAACTTCTTCCATTGCTTAAGATAAATGGCAGATGTTACACCCTTTTTACTTTTTAGCAGAGTATCGACTACTCTTGAGATAATCCCCTGGCCGTGAGGATGGACTTCTCAGTAACCAAGCAGTTAGGTGTAGGTTCTGAAGGTCTGGATGAAGAAGAGGTCCCTGGGACAGGAGATCCGACTGGAGAGGAAGAAGAATGGGATCTTGCACTTTCAGGAATGACAGAAGACTGAACCAGCTCCTTTTGAGCCAATGAGGGGCTATAAATATATATGTGTCGTTGCTGGCCCGGATCTTCTGTAGGGCTCTTGGAATAAGAGGTAGAGGAGGGAAGGCATAGGCCAATTGGAAATTCCAATCCTGCTGGAGAGCTTCCAGTCCCGTCGGACGATCTAGTGGATTTAGACTGAAGAACATGTTGGTCTTCCTGTTGCTTCTTGTGGCGAATAAGTCCACCTAAGGCAAACCCCATTCTTCTACTAGTTGATAAAATATCTGGGAATTTAGCTCCCATTCCCCAGGGTGGATTGTTCTGCGACTTAAGAAATCCGCTAGCCTGTTGTCCACTCCTCTCAGATGCACTGCTGAAATAGATTTTACCTTCTTCTCTGCCCAAGAGAAAATCTTGTTGGATAGGAGCTGCAGAAGCTTGCATCTTGTACCCCCTTGGTGACGAAGGTAGGCTACCACTGTTGAGTTGTCGGAATAAATCTTCACATTGCTGCCGAGAAGATTTTCCGCTATCTTCAGGGTTTCCCATACTGCGGCCAATTCTCTGAAGTTGGAGGATTGAAGACTCACTTCCTCTGTCCAGCGACCCTGAAATTGGAAACCTTGTATGTGGGATCCCCAGCCTGATTGGCTGGCGTCCGTTGTTACCGGAATTACCGGATCCAGGTTCCATGGGCATCCCTTCTGTAGATTTGGTTTCCTCAACCACCAAAGGAGAGAGTTCTTTACCTTTGTCGAAATGAACATGCGTTTGTCCAATCACAGAGGGGACCGATTCCAAACCCGAAGTATGTCGGCTTGAAGGACACTGGTATGATGTTGGCACCATGGTACTGCAGGGATTGTTGCCGTCATAGATCCCAAAAAGGACATAGCTTTCTGGATTGAAGTGGACTTTTTCTTCCTGAAAGAGGAAATGTTCGCAATTAATGTATTCACCTTCTCCTGGGGTAGAAAGGTTTTCTGCTGGCTTGAGTCCAAGATCATCCCTAGAAATTTTTTCCTGCAGGATGGTGTCAGATCTGACTTATCTGTAATGTAGAAATTGTCGTTTGGACATGCAAGGAAAGAAGGGATGGAGATGGTGCGATTAAGAGCAGATCGTCCAGATATGGAACAATAGTCACTCCCTGTGTCCTTAGGTGTGCCACTACTTCCAACATTACTTTCGTGAATAGCCAAGGGGCTGATGAAATTCCGAAAGGTAGTGCCTGAAACTGATAGTGAAGTGTCTGATGCTGTGTCTGAACTGCAAACCTTAGATATTTTTGGTGAGCAGGGTGAAAGGGTATGTGGAAGTAGCCATCTTTGAGATCTAATGTTGCCATAGATGCCTCCTGATGGATAAGTGGAATGGTAGTCTTTATTGTTTCCATCTTGAATTTTTTGTATTTGAGAAAATTGTTTAGGGGTTTGAAATTTATAATTGTTCTGTGAGTCCCATTGGGTTTGGAAACTAGGAAGAGGGTTGAGTAGTGGTAGTGACCCAGACCGATCTCCTCTTGAGGAACAGGTAGGATGGCAGCCAAAGTTAGCAGTTCCTGAACCCCTTTCAACAGACGACTCATCAGGGTATTTGAAGTGAAGTGGGTTATACAAAATTTTGAGGGGGGAAGGTAGGAGAAGTCTATTAAATACCCACTGTTCAAGATGTTTAGAATGAACTGATTGTCTGTGATCTTCTCCCATTGATTGTGGAAATGAGAGAGTCTTCCCCCCACCCTGCAGTTGTCACTTACTTTTTCCCTCGGAGGTGGGATTGAGCAGGAAACCCTTTCCACGTCCTCCTTTAGGATAGGACCATCTTCCTCCTTTACCTTTACTTCAATATTCTTCCTTCTTTTGGGTATATGGGGTATAGCGACGAAAAGGCTTCTTGCTTTTTTTCCTGTTTGGGTACAGGAAAATCCTTCTTCTTGTCTGCCGCTTTCTCTAGGATTTCATCCAAAAAAGAACCAAAAAGCAGATAACCTTCAAAGGGGGTTTGACATAATTTAATTTTAGATATAGCATCACCCTGCCAATGCTTCAGCCATAAGGCTCTTCTAATAGTGTTGGATAAAGCTTAGGATCTAGCAGCCATCCTAATGGATTCAGTAGATGCATCTGCTAAAAAACTGGTTGCCAATTTAAGCATGGCAATGGTCTTTAATATGTCCTCCCGAGAGGTAGTAGTACCTTCTAGGTGACCTTCTAGTTGTTCCAACCATATAAAGAGAGCTCTGAATACATTAGTAGCGGCAATGTTAGGGTTAATAATAGCTGCTGCTGATTCCCAATTCTTTCTAAGTAGGCCTTCCATCTTTCTATCCATAGCATTTTTAAGCTGAGAGGCATCTTCGAAAGGAAGAGAAATCTTTTTTACCATCTTTGAAACCTGAACATCAACCTTGGGAATGCTAGACCATAGTTCAGTTTCTTTATCATCAAATATCATTCTATTAGAAAACTCTTTAGGAGTAAATAATCTCTTTTCGGGTTCTTTCGAGATCTTTAATGTTTTCATGAATGGGAAAAACCTTCTTTTTCTTAGGCTTAAGGCCCCCAAACATGGCATCCTGAATGGACATAGGCTGTTCAGAATCATCAAACCCCATAACGCTCCTAATAGCTTTAATCAGTGTTTCTGAATCCTCAGAGGAAAAGTAGAATTTTCCCGACTCTTTGCTAGGGGAAGGCTCCACAGGGATTACACCCTCCTCAGAGGGTTCCTTTTCCTCTTCAGATTCAGTATCAGAAATAACATATCTACGTTTTTTAGGTGGAGATTTTTTGGGAGCAGAGGTAGCAACAGAAGTAGAGGCGGCAGTGGAAGTAGTAGTAGAGGACAATTTAGACATGGAAGATTTAATCTCCTGGCGAATGACCTTACGCAATTCATCCGTAATGGATACACGAGTAGAAGGATTCAGCTTAGTCCAGCATACTTTGCATAATTGTTTAGCACAGTCCTCAGGCAATACAGCATTGCAGCCCACACACTTCTTGCCCTTTGTCTTTTTTGGTGTCTCCTTTTCTCCCTAAGAGAGAGAGAAGAAGAGGCCAAACTAATTAGGAAGCAGAATCAAAAGAAAAGATTGCCTTCCTTCATATGGTGAACCCCATGGGTTACTCACAGAACCAGCAGCAGCAACAGACTCGGCAGCCTCTCCAGTACCAGAGGAATCCATAGTGGCAGAGAGAGAGAGAAAGGAAACAATCTTACCCTTAAGTAGTCTGCCGGTGATTTGAATCTGGTGTCAAATCACCTGAAGCTGCTGATCCACTTCCGGTCTGCCGTGCGGTCCTAACGCCCGCTTTGGCGCCGAATTTAAACTTCCCCACTGCCGAGCCATGGACTGAGGAACTCGGCAGTGGGGAAGTTTAAATTCGGCGCCAAAGCGCCGTGCCGCAAACCCGGAAGTCCATTGCCGGGATCATACGCCGGGCGTCTGACGTCATTACGCGACGCACGCACCGTGTGTCTCAGTCCCAGGAGCACCCTCGGGCACGCATGTGAAGCGGCAGCATGGAGGTCCCCTGCATTAACCCCAGTCAAGCACCGCAGGGAGACCGGGACCACGAGGCATCCTACTAAGGGACGCGACACCGAGCCGAAGGCAGACCAAGCAGGGGGAACAGAGAGAGAAGCTCCGGACCGCTCCTTAAGGCTAACATCCCACCCATGACCCTGGCAGGATCACAGGTACTCTCTGTATTCCATTTGATCCTGACAGGAACAGGAAAACACTGAGGTGGGATTGGGGGAGTGCCCTTTTAACCTCTCTCTGTATTTCCTGTTCCTGTTAGGTCAAGGGTAACATCCTCCATGTGGTGCTGTCATGTGGACAATGTGTAAATAAGGGCTCATGTGGGTTTCTGGGTGAAAAAATGCAACTGCTATGGCCTTTTAAACACAAGGAGGAAAAAACGAAAACGCAAAAATTTTAATTGGCCCCGTCCTCTAAGGGTTAAAGAGACCCAGGTCGCTCTTAAAGGGACCCATTTCGCTCTTAAAGGGACCCAAGTCGCTCTTAAAGGGACCCAAGTCGCTCTTAAACGGACGGGACCCAAGTCGCTCTTAAAAGTGAACCAAGTCGCTCTTAAGTGTAAAATGGGTCCCTTTAAGAGCCACCCAGGTTGCTGATAAAGGGACCCATTCCGCTCTTAAAGGGACCCAAGTCGCTCTTAAAGGGACGCGACCAAGGGTTAAAGTTTTTCTTAAAAGGAAGTCACTGGTAAAGGGGCGCTTTGGAAGTCACCGGTAAAGGGGCGCTCTGGAAGTCACCGGTAAAGGTGGCGCTCTGGAAGTCACCGGTAAAGGGGCGTTCTGGAAGTCACCAGTAAAGGGGCGCTCTGGAAGTCACCAGGAAAGGGGCGCTCTGGAAGTCATCGGTAAAGGGGCGCTCTGGAGGTCACTGGTTAAGGGGCGCTCTGGAAGTCACCGGTAAAGGGGCGCTCTGGAAGTCACTGGTTAAGGGGCGCTCTGGAAGTCACCGGTAAAGGGGCTCTCTGGAAGTCACCGGTAAAGGGGCGCTCTGGAAGTCACCGGTAAAGGGGCGCTCTGGAAGTCACCGGTAAAGGGGCGCGCTGGAAGTCACCAGGAAAGGGGCGCTCTGGAAGTCACCGGTAAAGGGGCGCTCTGGAAGTCACCGGTAAAGGGGCGCTCTGGAAGTCACCGGTAAAGGGGCAGTCTGGAAGTCACTGGTTAAGGGGCACTCTTTTCAAGCACTGTATTTCCCTGGAAATGCAAATCTAGTTTTTTTTATTATTCACCTAAGTGAATGTGAAGCAGTTTTTTAGACTGTGCAGTTGTATGAAACTGATTTATTGTTGCTCAAAAGTTAAAAATTGTGCAAAATTTTTGCGCAGCCGTTCACTACCCCTGACCAAATGTAAAAATTTACACCTGTTTTGAGAAATATTGTGCAGGTGCACAAAGAATTAGTACACAATAGATAGATTTTACACAAAAGACCCCTGCAATAAAAGAAGGTGCACAGAAAAATGACTGATAAATTTACCCCAAAGTGTATTGTATTCTTCCTGGTGTCTCATCAGGTCGGGTCTTGTTGTCCTCCCACCTGAACTTAATGGGAAGTGGACTCTTACCGTATATTGCTGAATAGGGCTTCTTCATAAACAAGGAAATGCACTGCACATCTTGGTCCCTAAGGGTGGTATTACACGGGCCGATGGGGGCCAGATAATACCTGTAAACGAGCAGCAATCTGCTAGATCGCTGCTCGTTTACTGGACCTATTACACGGCCCGATAATCGTTAAACAAGGGTTGCAGGGACATCGTTACCAATGTCAGCCCTTGCTTAACTATATACATTACCTATCCACGTTCCAGGGCTGCTGCTGTGGCCTCTCAGCTGACAGGCCACTTAGCCAATCACAGGCCGGGACCGCCGCTAGAGCGTGCAGGACCCAAGAAGAAGACCGCAGGAGCAGCCCTGGAACGTGGATAGGTAATATATATCGTCAGTCGCCGGCCGCGCACTGCTATTAGACGTAGTGATGCGCGGTTGGCGTCCGACCAAAATAGGTCCAAACCTATATCAACGATCAGCCGATGATCGTTGTCATCGGCTGATCGTTGTATTTATTACATGGAGCGATAATTGGCCGAATCGACCCGATTCTATTATCGTTCCCTGTAATAGTACCCTAATAGGAGACTTCTGGTAAAGTACTTTGTGGAGATCCCACCAGTTCTTTCCGGATCTCTCAACCAGAGCAGCTGTCACTGTGAGATGGCGTTCCTCTGGACATCACCCTCACCAACAGTTCTTTACACAAGCCCAAATTCAATGAATCTAGCACATCCCTGCATGTACATACAGAGTAGTCAACCAGATATGTTGCAGACCTAAAAATTGTGAAGCTTCTTACCTGTAAGACTGAGTCCACATCCAGAACTTTCCCTATAACATCACGGAACCTGAAAGAGCAACAGACAACAGGAAGTGGGGGATGGGGAGAATGCACGACAGAAGACAGACATGGAGGACATGATGGAGAAGATGCTGATCAGGCATCTCTTACTTTCCCACTGTATTTCGTAGTGAGATGACCAAGGATTTATTGAATAGCCGATAATTTAGTGGCTGCTCCAAGGAGGCGGTGGACAGAAAGACGTTCCATGGGGTGGAGAAGACAAGGCCTGCACACAGCTGAGATCTGTGACCAATGGTGGCCAAATAGTTTAACAGCATCATCCTTAAAGGTAAGAAAAAAAATGACATTAATAAAAGGAGGTTACATGAGGTATGAGGAGGCGCAGGGTCAGTATCCAAGAAGGTTAGGACTAGGGTCAGTGTTGGTGATAACACTTAGGAATAGGATCAGTAATGACGATTAGGATTAGAATCAGTGTTGGTGGTAATGATTAGCAAGCTCATGATCCGATGACTGTAAGGAGCAGGTTCAGGGTTGGTGACAAAGATTTGGAGTAGGGTCAGGGTTGGAGTGAGGTCAGTATGGGTGACAAAAGTGAGGAATAAGGTCGAGAATGAAAGTTCGGGCCCTATTTCGCAATAATTGGGCAGCAAGTGCATTGTTAGCAATTTCTGTGCAGCCCTTGTAAAACAAACAAACAAAAACTCCTATGTACCTCTCTAAGCTCCCTACTGTCCTTCTAGCTTTGGCCCACTCCTGGCACTGTCTGAAGTCACAGGCTGCTTAGCCAATCATCGGGACAGTGCCGCGGCCTGATGTCTCCTGTGGACATCAGGTCCTCATACCCAAATTATGGGGGGACATTTATTAAAAGGCCTTTATAGGTGCAGATGGGCCCGATCTAAAAATATTTGCAAATGGTTTTTTCACAACTATTTTGTTTGCATTGTTTGCCCATCTACTGTACATCTCTTGCGCCAGAGGGACAGGCAGTGAGGACACGGCCTCTGCGTGCGCCGGATTTATAATTTTTCCATAGGAAAAATGTCAGTGAAATCGCTGCTAGTTTTGAGCTGGCATAGGTTTCATTTCTTTTCGCACCAATGGGCCCTGATGTGCACAGGATTTATTGCGCAAAAAGCGCAAGACTTAATAAATGTCCCCCATGGAGTCTAATTCTGACAGTTTGAGCATGGACACATGGATATTATTGGCTGCTGGAGGTAATTTTGCATGGCTCTGGCACTGTTCATCCTTGCACAAAGGTAGTATCTGCTCCATGCCCTGGACACTACGGCCCCCTCCTCCTGGTGTACTGGCCTGTCTCCTGGTATCTGCTCCATGCTCTGGACACTACGGCCCTATCCTCCTGGTGTACTGGCCTGTCTCCTGGTATCTGCTCCATGCTCTGGACACTACGGCCCCCTCCTCCTGGTGTACTGGCCTGTCTCCTGGTATCTGCTCCATGCTCTGGACACTACGGCCCCCTCCTCCTGGTGTACTGGCCTGTCTCCTGGTATCTGCTCCATGCCCTACACACTACAGCCCTATCCTCCTGGTTTACTGGCCTGTCTCCTGGTATCTGCTCCATGCTCTGGACACTATGGCCCTATCCTCCTGGTGTACTGGCCTGTCTCCTGGTATCTGCTCCATGCCCTACACACTACAGCCCCATCCTCCTGGTGTACTGGCCTGTCTCCTGGTATCTGCTCCATGCTCTGTATACTATGTCCTCCTCCATGTCTCCTGGTGTACTGGCCTGTCTCCTGGTATCTGCTCCATGCTCTGGACACTAGGGCCCCCTCCTCCTGGTGTACTGGCCTGTCTCCTGGTATCTGCTCCATGCTCTGGACACTAGGGCCCCATCCTCCTGGTGTACTGGCCTGTCTCCTGGTATCTGCTCCATGCTCTGGACACTATGGCCCTATCCTCCTGGTGTACTGGCCTGTCTCCTGGTATCTGCTCCATGCTCTGGACACTACGGCCCCCTCCTCCTGGTGTACTGGCCTGTCTCCTGGTATCTGCTCCATGCTCTGGACACTAGGGCCCCCTCCTCCTGGTGTACTGGCCTGTCTCCTGGTATCTGCTCCATGCTCTGGACACTAGGGCCCCATCCTCCTGGTGTACTGGCCTGTCTCCTGGTATCTGCTCCATGCTCTGGACACTACGGCCTCATCCTCCTGGTGTACTGGCCTGTCTCCTGGTATCTGCTCCATGCTCTGGACACTACGGCCTCAACCTCCTGGTGTACTGGCCTGTCTCCTGGTATCTGCTCCATGCTCTGGACACTACGGCCTCAACCTCCTGGTGTACTGGCCTGTCTCCTGGTATCTGCTCCATGCTCTGGACACTACAGCCCCCTTCTCCTGGTGTACTGGCCTGTCTCCTGGTATCTGCTCCATGCTCTGGACACTACAGCCTCCTCCTCCTGGTGTACTGGCCTGTCTCCTGGTATCTGCTCCATGCTCTTGACACTACAGCCTCCTCCTCTTGGTGTGCTGGCCTGTTTCCTGGTATCTGCTCCATGCTCTGGACACTATGTCCTCCTCCATGTCTCCTGGTGTACTGGCCTGTCTCCTGGTATCTGCTCCATGCTCTGGACACTACCGCCCCCTCCTCCTGGTATACTGGCCTGTCTCCTGGTATCTGCTCCATGCTCTGGACACTACGGCCCCCTCCTCCTGGTGTACTGGCCTGTCTCCTGGTATCTGCTCCATGCTCTGGACACTACGGCCCCCTCCTCCTGGTGTACTGGCCTGTCTCCTGGTATCTGCTCCATGCTCTGGACACTACCGCCCCCTCCTCCTGGTATACTGGCCTGTCTCCTGGTATCTGCTCCATGCTCTGGACACTACAGCCTCATCCTCCTGGTGTACTGGCCTGTCTCCTGGTATCTGCTCCATGCTTTGGACACTACGTCCCCCTCCTCCTGGTGTACTGGCCTGTCTCCTGGTATCTGCTCCATGCTCTGGACACTATGACCCCCTCCTTTTGGTGTACTGGCCTGTCTCCTGGTATCTGCTCCATGCTCTGGACACTATGGCCTCCTCCATGTCTCCTGGTGTACTGGCCTGTCTCCTGGTATCTGCTCCATGCTCTGGACACTACGCCCCCCTCCTCCTGGGGTACTGGCCTGTCTACTGGTATCTGCTCCATGCTCTGGACACTACGGCCCCCTCCTCCTGGTGTACTGACCTGTCTCCTGGTATCTGCTCCATGTTCTGGACACTACCGCTGCCTCCTCCTGGTGTACTGGCCTGTCTCCTGGTATCTGCTCCATGCTCTGGACACTACGGCCCCCTCCTCCTGGGGTACTGGCCTGTCTCCTGGTATCTGCTCCATGCTCTGGACACTACGGCCCCCTCCTCCTGGTGTACTGGCCTGTCTCCTGGTATCTGCTCCATGCTCTGGACACTACGGCCCCCTCCTCCTGGGGTACTGGCCTGTCTCCTGGTATCTGCTCCATGCTCTGGACACAACGACTACCTCCTTTTGGTGTACTGGCCTGTCTCCTGGTATCTGCTCCATGCTCTGGACACTACGGCCCCCTCTTCCTGGTGTACTGGCCTGTCTCCTGGTATCTGCTCCATGCTCTGGACACTACGGCCCCCTCTTCCTGGTGTACTGGCCTGTCTCCTGGTATCTGCTCCATGCTCTGGACACTACGGCCCCCTCCTCCTGGTGTACTGGCCTGTCTCCTGGTATCTGCTCCATGCTCTGGGCACTATGGCCCCCTCCTCCTGGTGTACTGGCCTGTCTCCTGGTATCTGCTCCATGCTCTGGACACTACGCCCCCCTCCTCCTGGGGTACTGGCCTGTCTACTGGTATCTGCTCCATGCTCTGGACACTACCGCCCCCTCCTCCTGGGGTACTGGCCTGTCTCCTGGTATCTGCTTCATGCTCTGGACACTACGGTCCTCTTTATGTCTCCTGGTATCTGCTCCATGCTCTGGACACTACAGCCCCCTTCTTCTGGTGTACTGGCCTGTCTCCTGGTATCTGCTCCATGCTCTGGACAGTACGGCCCTATCCTCCTGGTGTACTGGCCTGTCTCCTGGTATCTGCTCCATGCTCTGGGCACTATGGCCCTATCCTCCTGGTGTACTGGCCTGTCTCCTGGTATCTGCTTCATGCTCTGGACACTACGGCCCCTCCTCCTGGTGTACTGGCCTGTCTCCTGGTATCTGCTCCATGCTCTGGACACTACGGCCTCCTCCTCCTGGTGTACTGGCCTGTCTCCTGGTATCTGCTCCATGCTCTGGACACTACGGCCCCCTCCTCCTGGTGTACTGGCCTGTCTCCTGGTATCTGCTCCATGCTCTGGACACTACGGCCCCCTCCTCCTGGGGTACTGGCCTGTCTCCTGGTATCTGCTCCATGCTCTGGACACTACGGCCCCCTCCTCCTGGTGTACTGGCCTGTCTCCTGGTATCTGCTCCATGCTCTGGACACTACGGCCCCCTCCTCCTGGGGTACTGGCCTGTCTCCTGGTATCTGCTCCATGCTCTGGACACAACGACTACCTCCTTTTGGTGTACTGGCCTGTCTCCTGGTATCTGCTCCATGCTCTGGACACTACGGCCCCCTCTTCCTGGTGTACTGGCCTGTCTCCTGGTATCTGCTCCATGCTCTGGACACTACGGCCCCCTCTTCCTGGTGTACTGGCCTGTCTCCTGGTATCTGCTCCATGCTCTGGACACTACGGCCCCCTCCTCCTGGTGTACTGGCCTGTCTCCTGGTATCTGCTCCATGCTCTGGGCACTATGGCCCCCTCCTCCTGGTGTACTGGCCTGTCTCCTGGTATCTGCTCCATGCTCTGGACACTACGGCCCCCTCCTCCTGGTGTACTGGCCTGTCTCCTGGTATCTGCTCCATGCTCTGGACACTACGGCCCCCTCCTCCTGGGGTACTGGCCTGTCTCCTGGTATCTGCTCCATGCTCTGGACACTACGGCCCCCTCCTCCTGGGGTACTGGCCTGTCTCCTGGTATCTGCTCCATGCTCTGGACACAACGACTACCTCCTTTTGGTGTACTGGCCTGTCTCCTGGTATCTGCTCCATGCTCTGGACACTACGGCCCTCTTTATGTCTCCTGGTATCTGCTCTATGCTCTGGACACTAGGGCCCCCTCCTCCTGGTGTACTGGCCTGTCTCCTGGTATCTGTTCCATGCTCTGGACACTACGACCCCCTCCTCCTGGTGTACTGGCCTGTCTCCTGGTATCTGCTCCATGCTCTGGACACTACGGCCTCCTCCTCCTGGTGTACTGGCCTGTCTCCTGGTATCTGCTTCATGCTCTGGGCACTATGGCCCCCTCCTCCTGGTGTACTGGCCTGTCTCCTGGTATCTGCTTCATGCTCTGGGCACTATGGCCCCCTCCTCCTGGTGTACTGGCCTGTCTCCTGGTATCTGCTTCATGCTTTATTTTTTTTGTGCAATGTCTAACAGCCATATAACCAGGTGACATAACATGACAAACATTTACCCCCCAAGTGACACCCCCACAGCCACTAGAGGAGCAGCTGGGAGGCGGTTATGGACATGGTCGACCACCCTGGCCAGGTCTTCTGTGTTGGATGCACAGAACGTGCGATGAGTCTGTGGAGAGATGGGAGACCACTGTGAATGATCACCAAATGTATGACTGAACCCATGGCCAGAGATCACCAGAACTTACCAACAACTTCTCTCCACCAAAGCCACGGTTATTGAACACTACACACCTGCCAAGAGACAACATAATATCATATACTGGACAGAATACACTAAATACATATCTCCCTCAAGACATAACATGTATAACCCTAAACATATACTCACACTGGACTGGATTCTGCATCAAATTTGCCACATGTGAATATACGCTCACATACGATTAAGGTTATTGCCCCCTCTTGTCCATATCACCATTACCTGTAGCCATGGCTCTTGGCTTGTCTCACCAGGTGCAGTATATAGGACTGCTGACTGTTTCCTGTAAGGCCGGGTAGTAGGATAATAGTGGGCCGAGTGGCTGTGTCAGGGAAGTGGGGACTTTCATCATGGTCCATCCAGTCCAGAGATATCTGACCTCCATCATCGGTGCTAATGATCTCGCTGCAAGGAAAATGTGAAATCATTACTACAGAAGAAGCGTGGAGAAGATGGACCAGAGTAGCCATCATCATCAGCTGCATGAACTACAACACTGGAAGGTTCACTTACTTCCTGTATGAGGTACGAGGTTTGGAGGCCAACATGACCCTCACAATGGTTTGTAGTCTCCCTCCAGAACACCAGAAGGTTGGGCAGAACTTTTCCATCACTACCGGACAATAAGACTCCAAGAACTGACGCATGGGCCCTGAGCACACGAGGCGAGGTCGCTGCCCAGAGGAGACACACAAACTCAATGATACTGGCCAAAAATAGTCAGGAGAAGCAATACAAGAGCAGAGTCTGGAGGAGGAGACACGTGTCTAGAGGGTGCAGAGGAGTCTAAAGAGAGCGCAGAGGAGTCTAAAGAGAGTGCAGAGGAGTCTAGAGGAGGAGACACATGTCTAGAGGGTGCAGAGGAGTCTAAAGAGAGTGTAGAGGAGACTAAAGAGAGTGCAGAGGAGTCTAAAGAGAGCGCAGAGGAGTCTAATGAGAGTGCAGAGGAGTCTAAAGAGAGTGCAGAGGCGTCTAGAGGAGGAGACACATGTCTAGAGGGTACAGAGGAGTCTAGAGAGAGTGTAGAGGAGTCTGGAGGAGGAGACACATGTCTAAAGGGTGCAGAGGAGTCTAAAGAGAGTGCAGAGGAGACTAAAGAGAGCGCAGAGGAGTCTAGAGGAGGAGACGCATGTCTAGAGGGTACAGAGAAGTCTAAAGAGAGTGCAGAGGAGACTAAAGAGAGTGCTGAGGAGTCTAGAGGAGGAGACACATGTCTAGAGGGTACAGAGAAGTCTAAAGAGAGTGCAGAGGAGTCTAAAGAGAGTGCAGAGTCTGGAGGAGGAGACACATGTCTAGAGGGTGCAGAGGAGTCTAGAGAGAGTGCAGAGGAGTCTAGAGGAGGAGACACATGTCTGGAGGGTGCAGAGGAGTCTAAAGAGAGTGCAGAGGAGACTAAAGAGAGTGCAGAGGACTCTAAAGAGAGTGCAGAGTAGTCTAAAGAGAGTGCAGAGGACTCTAAAGAGAGCGCAGAGGAGTCTAGAGGAGGAGACGCATGTCTAGAGGGTACAGAGAAGTCTAGAGAGTGCAGAGGAGTCTAAAGAGAGCGCAGAGGAGTCTGGAGGAGGAGACATGTTGAGAGTGTACAGGGGAGTCTGGATGAGGACAGAAGTAGACAGGAGAGTCTAAAGGAGGGACACTGTTCTGGAGGGGGACAGAGGAAGACAGAAGAGTCTAGAGGGGATAGAAGAGTTTGGAGGAGGGTCCCTGAGTCTGGAGCTGGTATACCCCTCACTGATGTCTATGACTGATATGCTGTGGTATCTGTGGGGCAGGGGATGGGGTCGTGTGACTTCCACAAAGGGTTTCCAGTCCCAGTGAACATTGAACTTATAGAGAAAGAAAGTAAGAAATGGAGGAAAGGTCGGAGGAGGGGGAGGGGTGCAGAGACTCTGTCCTTAGTGACATGGCTGAAGACAAAGGTGACAGAGACATTTTCAGGGAAGATAAGCAGTAACCCTGAGACTGACCTTACATATCTGTGTCCAATAGTACAGTAGCCAAGTCACCCCAACACCCAAGAACAGAGGAGTCCATCCAGAGGACGGGGGCTGAAGGCGAGACTCTCCCTGCATGACGTCTGTCGCAGCTCCTGGAACACACAGGACCCACGCTGAATGTAACGTGACACACAGGTAACGGATGTGACAATATAAACAACGTAACACACAGGTAACGGATGTGACAATATAAACAACGTAACACACAGGTAACGGATGTGACAATATAAACAACGTAACACACAGGTAACGGATGTGACAATATAAACAACGTAACACACAGGTAACGGATGTGACAATATAAACAACGTGACACACAGGTAACGGATGTGACAATATAAACAACGTGACACACAGGTAACGGATGTGACAATATAAACAACGTGACACACAGGTAACGGATGTGACAATATAAACAACGTGACACACAGGTAACGGATGTGACAATGTAACACACAGGTAACGGATGTGACAATATAACACACAGGTAGCGGATGTGACAATATAAACAACGTAACACACAGGTAACGGATGTGACAACATAAACAACGTAACACACAGGTAACGGATGTGACAATATAAACAACGTAACACACAGGTAACGGATGTGACAACATAAACAACGTAACACACAGGTAACGGATGTGACAACATAAACAACGTAACACACAGGTAGCGGATGTGACAATATAAACAACGTAACACACAGGTAGCGGATGTGACAATATAAACAACGTAACACACAGGTAACGGATGTGACAATGTAAGACACAGGTAGCGGATGTGACAATGTAAGACACAGGTAACGGATGTGACAATATAAACAACGTAACACACAGGTAACGGATGTGACAATATAAACAACGTAACACACAGGTAACGGATGTGACAATATAAACAACGTGACACACAGGTAACGGATGTGACAACATAAACAACGTAACACACAGGTAGTGGATGTGACAATATATAACGAACAACATAACACACAGGTAACGGATGTAACAACATATAACGAACAACATAACACACAGGTAACGGATGTGACAACATAAACAACATAACACACAAATAACGGATGTGACAACATAAACAACGTAACACACAGGTAATGGATGTGACAACATAAACAACGTAGTAATCACCGGCGTACAAGGACCACTTAAGACTAACTAATACTTAACTTTTAATAATTCATTAAAAATATTAAACAAAGGTCCACACAGACAAACAGAAACATCCACTAGTGTACTCTATATACAGTGAAGTTACCTGAAGGACAAATATGCACATCGGGAAAAAAAAAAAATATATGTCCCGCGCCCCCAAAGGGGTACTAATAGATAGGGACTACAGGCCAGGCACTGAGAGAGACAAGATACAATCCAAAACAGAGGAAAGAAAAGAGAGGAGAGTGACGGTGTACCCTGCTCTCTGCCCTAGTAACCTCTTGCCCTGCCTTTTGGGGAACCCACCTCCTTAATAGGGTGGCCCCAACCACGATGACAGTCCCTTCCTTATTGCACGTGCCCAGGAGGAAACAAAAGAGAAAAAACAGAAGACAGAAAAGAGTGCAAAACAGTGTCAACTCAAAACCACCTTAAAAAACAAACAGCAAGAGATATCATTATATAAAGGCACAGCACATATTTCGTACGCTGTGCTCGTTCCGACGCGTTTCAACCGTCCCAATTATGGACGGATTCATCAGGGAACACATATAGCACTCAAAAGGATGTGCTTAAACCAATTCCTGCTGTGAGGGAACATAAACAACGTAACACACAGGTAACGGATGTGACAACATAAACAACGTAACACACAGGTAACGGATGTGACAACGTAAACAACGTAACACACAGGTAACGGATGTGACAACATAAACAATGTAACACACAGGTAACGGATGTGACAACATAAACAACGTAACACACAGGTAACGGATGTGACAACATAAACAACGTAACACACAGGTAACGGATGTGACAACATAAACAATGTAACACACAGGTAACGGATGTGACAACATAAACAATGTAACACACAAGTAACGGATGTGACAACATAAACAATGTAACAGAGGGTAATGTATTCATCAATAAATAGAACACAATAATGTAAATCCATCAATGAATGTACCAATGTACAGGAAACAGTGTAATGTTAATCCATCAATCAATCAACAAAACAATGTAACACACAGTGTACCTCATTAATAACCACAACAAATATCATCTGACAGTGTAACAGAGCGATCGCTGAATGAAACAATGTATGACAAAGCCCCAACCACCATCACACAGAGTATCACACAGCATATCACACAGAGTATCACACAGAGTATCACACAGCATATCACACAGAGTATCACACAGAGTATAACACAGAGTATCACACAGTATCACACAGAGTATAACACAGAGTATAACACAGAGTTTCACACAGAGTATAACACAGAGTATCACACAGAGTATAACACAGAGTATAACACAGAGTATCACACAGAATATAAGACAGAGTATCACACAGAGTATCACACGGCATATCACACAGAGTTCACACAGAGTATCACACAGCATATCACACAGAGTATCACACAGAGTATCACACAGCATATCACACAGAGTATCACACAGAGTATAACACAGAGTATCACACAGTATCACACAGAGTATAACACAGAGTATAACACAGAGTATCACACAGAGTATAACACAGAGTATCACACAGTATATCACACAGAGTATCACACAGAGTATCACACAGAGTATCACACAGTATATCACACAGAGTATCACACAGTATCACACAGAGTATCACACAGAGTATCACACAGTATCACACAGAATATAACACAGAGTATCACACAGAATATAACACAGAGTATAACACAGAATATAACACAGAGTATAATAAGTATCACACAGAGTATAACACAGCATATCACACAGAGTATCACACAGAGTATCACACAGAATATAACAGAGTATCACACAGAGTATAACACAGTATCACACAGAGTATAACACAGAGTATCACACAGAATATAACACACAGTATCACACAGAATATAACACAGAGTATAATAAGTATCACACAGAGTATAACACAGCATATCACACAGAGTATCACACAGAGTATCACACAGAATATAACACAGAGTATCACACAGAGTATCACACAGAATATAACACAGAGTATCACACAGAGTATCACACAGAGTATCACACAGAGTATAACACAGAGTATCACACAGAGTATAACACAGAGTATAACACAGAGTATAACACAGAGTATCACACAGTATCACACAGTGTATCACACAGAGTATCACACAGAGTATCACACAGAGTATAACACAGAGTATCACACAGAGTATCACACAGAGTATAACACAGAGTATCACACAGAGTATAACACAGAGTATCACACAGAGTATAACACAGTATCACACAGAGTATCACACAGAGTATCACACAGTATCACACAGAATATAACACAGAGTATAACACAGAGTATAACACACAGAGTATCACACAGAGTATAACACAGAGTATCACACAGAGTATCACACAGAGTATAATAAGTATCACACACAGTATCACACAGAGTATCACACAGAGTATAACAGAGTATCACACAGTATCACACAGAGTATAACACAGAGTATCACACAGTATCACACAGAGTATCACACAGAGTATAAACAGAGTATCACACAGAGTATCACACAGTATCACACAGAGTATAACACAGAGTATCACACAGTATCACACACAGTATCACACAGAGTATCACACACAGTATCACACAGAGTATCACACAGAGTATAACACACAGTATAACACAGAGTATCACACAGAGTATAACACAGTATCACACAGAGTATAACACACAGTATCACACAGAGTATCACACAGAGTATAACACACAGTATAACACACAGTATCACACAGAATATAACACAGAGTATAATAAGTATCACACAGAGTATCACACAGAGTATAACACAGAGTATAAACAGAGTATCACACAGAGTATAACACAGAGTATAACACAGAGTATCACACAGTATCACACAGAATATAACACAGAGTATAACACAGAGTATAACACACAGAGTATCACACAGAGTATAACACAGAGTATCACACAGAGTATCACACAGAGTATAATAAGTATCACACACAGTATCACACAGAGTATCACACAGAGTATAACAGAGTATCACACAGTATCACACAGAGTATAACACAGAGTATCACACAGTATCACACAGAGTATCACACAGAGTATAAACAGAGTATCACACAGAGTATCACACAGTATCACACAGAGTATAACACAGAGTATCACACAGTATCACACACAGTATCACACAGAGTATCACACAGAGTATCACACACAGTATCACACAGAGTATCACACAGAGTATAACACACAGTATAACACAGAGTATCACACAGAGTATAACACAGTATCACACAGAGTATAACACACAGTATCACACAGAGTATCACACAGAGTATAACACACAGTATAACACAGAGTATAACACACAGTATCACACAGAATATAACACAGAGTATAATAAGTATCACACAGAGTATCACACAGAGTATAACACAGAGTATAACACAGAGTATAACACAGAGTATCACACAGTATCACACAGAGTATAACACAGAGTATAACACAGAGTATAACACAGTATCACACAGAGTATAACACAGAGTATCACACAGTATCACACAGAGTATAACACAGAGTATCACACAGAGTATCACACAGAGTATCACACAGAGTATCACACAGTATCACACAGAGTATCACACAGAGTATAACACAGTATAACACAGAATATAACACAGAATATAACACAGAATATAACACAGTATCACACAGAGTATAACACAGTATCACACAGTATAACACAGAGTATCACACAGTATCACACAGAGTATCACACAGATTATCACACAGAGTATAACACAGAGTATAACACAGAATATAACACAGAGTATCACACACAGTATCACACAGAGTATAACACAGAGTATAACACAGTATCACACAGAGTATAACACAGAGTATAACACAGTATCACACAGAGTATAACACAGAGTATCACACAGTATCACACAGAGTATCACACAGAGTATCACACAGAGTATCACACAGAGTATAACACAGAGTATAACACAGTATCACACAGAGTATAACACAGAGTATCACACAGTATCACACACAGTATCACACAGAGTATCACACAGAGTATCACACACAGTATCACACAGAGTATCACACAGAGTATAACACACAGTATAACACAGAGTATCACACAGAGTATAACACACAGTATCACACAGAGTATCACACAGAGTATAACACACAGTATAACACAGAGTATAACACACAGTATCACACAGAATATAACACAGAGTATAATAAGTATCACACAGAGTATCACACAGAGTATAACACAGAGTATAACACAGAGTATAACACAGAGTATCACACAGTATCACACAGAGTATAACACAGAGTATAACACAGAGTATAACACAGTATCACACAGAGTATAACACAGAGTATCACACAGTATCACACAGAGTATAACACAGAGTATCACACAGAGTATCACACAGAGTATCACACAGAGTATCACACAGTATCACACAGAGTATCACACAGAGTATAACACAGTATAACACAGAATATAACACAGAATATAACACAGAGTATCACACAGAATATAACACAGTATCACACAGAGTATAACACAGTATCACACAGTATAACACAGAGTATCACACAGTATCACACAGAGTATCACACAGATTATCACACAGAGTATAACACAGAGTATAACACAGAATATAACACAGAGTATCACACACAGTATCACACAGAGTATAACACAGAGTATAACACAGTATCACACAGAGTATAACACAGAGTATAACACAGTATCACACAGAGTATAACACAGAGTATCACACAGTATCACACAGAGTATCACACAGAGTATCACACAGAGTATCACACAGAGTATAACACAGAGTATAACACAGTATCACACAGAGTATAACACAGAGTATAACACAGTATCACACAGAGTATAACACAGAGTATCACACAGTATCACACAGAGTATCACACAGAGTATCACACAGAGTATCACACAGAGTATCACACAGAGTATAACACAGTATCACACAGAGTATAACACAGTATCACACAGTATCACACAGAGTATCACACAGAGTATAACACAGAGTATAACACAGAGTATAACACAGAGTATCACACAGTATAACACAGAGTATCACACAGTATCACACAGAGTATAACACAGAGTATAACACAGAGTATCACACAGAGTATCACACAGAGTATAACACAGAGTATCACACAGAGTATCACACAGTATCACACAGAGTATAACACAGAGTATCACACAGTATATCACACAGAGTATCACACAGAGTATAACACAGAGTATAACACAGAGTATCACACAGTATCACACAGAGTATAACACAGAGTATCACACAGTATATCACACAGAGTATCACACAGAGTATAACACAGAGTATAACACAGAGTATAACACAGAGTATCACACAGAGTATAACACAGTATCACACAGAGTATAACACAGTATCACACAGAGTATCACACAGAGTATCACACAGAGTATAACACAGTATCACACAGAGTATCACAAAGAGTATAACACAGAGTATCACACAGTATATAACACAGTATAACACAGTATCACACAGAGTATAACACAGAGTATCACACAGAGTATCACACAGAGTATAACACAGAGTATAACACAGAGTATCACACAGCATATCACACAGAGTATCACACACAGTATCACACAGAGTATAACACAGAGTATCACACAGTATCACACAGAGTATCACACAGAATATAACACAGTATAACACAGTATCACACAGAGTATCACACAGAGTATCACACAGAGTATCACACAGAATATAACACAGTATCACAGAGTATAACACAGAGTATCACACAGAATATAACACAGTATAACACAGAGTATCACACAGAGTATCACACAGAGTATCACACAGAGTATCACACAGAGTATAACACAGTATCACACAGAATATAACACAGTATCACACAGTATCACACAGAGTATAACACAGAGTATCACACAGAATATAACACAGTATCACACAGTATAACACAGAGTATCACACAGAGTATCACACAGAATATAACACAGTATCACACAGAGTATCACACATGCTCCCCCCCCCCATATTCAGGCACAGGCCCTTGAACTTCTTGTGACTTTTACCGGGTGTCTCTGACCGTGACGGCACACACAGGAGCAGCCACACTCTCCTCATCCTGCGCTCAGCAACACCCAGTCACACATGCCCCTCCTACACCGACAACTGCCGCCATCTTTGTAATGGGCAGCCTTGTTAACTGCTCAGTGTCGGGAAACAAAAGGAGGAGAAGAGAATAACACGTGGTAACGTAGAGAGGAACAGAATAATATCCTCCTCTACCAGTCACTAGAGTCATGGCCAAAAGTTTTACGAATGACACAAATCTTCTATTTCCCATGATCCTCTGCCCTCTGGTTTTTCTGTGTGTTTGTCAGATGTTTTTATCACATACAGAAATATAACTACAATCATATTCTGAGTAACAGAAGCTTCTACTGACAGGTAGATGAGTTACTGCAGCAAGTCTATAATATTTGCAGTGTTTCGCCTTCTTCTTCAGGACCTCTGCAATTCTCCCCGGCTGCTCTCATACAACTTCTGGACCAAATCCTGACTGATAGCCGTCCATTCTTGTACAATCAATACTTGCATTTTGTCAGAATTTGTTGGTTTTTGTTTGTCCACCCGTCTCTTGATGATTGACCACAAGTTCTCAATGGGATTAAGCTATGGGGAGTTTCCAGGCCATGGACCCAAATCTCTATGTTTTGTTCCCTGAGCCATTTAGTTATCACCTTTGCTTTATGGCAAGGTGCTCCATCATGCTGGAAAAGGCATTGTTGGTGGCCAAACTGCTCTTGGACGGTTGGGAGAAGTTGCTCTTGGAGGACGTTCTGGTCCCATTCTTTATTCATGGCCGTGTTTTTAGGCAAGACTGTGAGTGAGCCGATTCCCTTGGCTGAGAAGCACCCCACACATGAATGGTTTCAGGATGCCGGTTATAGTTGGCATGAGACAAGACTGGTGGTAGCACTCACCTCGTCTTCTCCCAATAAGTTGTTTTCCAGATGTCCCAAACAATCGGAAAGGGGATTCATCAGAGACAATGACTTTCCCCCAGTCCTCAGCAGTCCACTCCCTGGACCTTTCCCCCAGTCCTCAGCAGTCCACTCCCTGGACCTTTCCCCCAGTCCTCAGCAGTCCACTCCCTGGACCTTTCCCCCAGTAGCAGTCCACTCCCTGGACCTTTCCCCCAATCCTCAGCAGTCCCCTCCCTGGACCTTTCCCCCAGTCCTCTGCAGTCCACTCCCTGGACCTTTCCCCCAGTCCTCAGCTGTCCACTCCCTGGACCTTTCCCCCAGTCCTCAGCAGTCCACTCCCTGGACCTTTCCCCCAGTCCTCCGCAGTCCCCTCCCTGGACCTTTCCCCCAGTCCTCCGCAGTCCGCTCCCTGGACCTTTCCCCCAGTCCTCAGCAGTCCGCTCCCTGGACCTTTCCCCCAGTGCTCAGCCGTCCGCTCCCTGGACCTTTCCCCCAGTCCTCAGCAGTCCGCTCCCTGGACCTTTCCCCCAGTCCTCAGCAGTCCGCTCCCTGGACCTTTCCCCCAGTGCTCAGCCGTCCGCTCCCTGGACCTTTCCCCCAGTCCTCAGCAGTCCGCTCCCTGGACCTTTCCCCCAGTCCTCAGCAGTCCGCTCCCTGGACCTTTCCCCCAGTGCTCAGCCGTCCGCTCCCTGGACCTTTCCCCCAGTCCTCAGCAGTCCACTCCCTGGACCTTTCCCCCAGTCCTCAGTAGTCCATTCCCTGGACCTTTCCCCCAGTCCTCAGCAGTCCCCTCCCTGGACCTTTCCCCCAGTGCTCAGCCGTCCGCTCCCTGGACCTTTCCCCCAGTCCTCAGCAGTCCACTCCCTGGACCTTTCCCCCAGTCCTCAGCAGTCCACTCCCTGCACCTTTCCCCCAGTAGCAGTCCACTCCCTGGACCTTTCCCCCAATCCTCAGCAGTCCACTCCCTGGACCTTTCCCCCAGTCCTCTGCAGTCCACTCCCTGCACCTTTCCCCCAGTCCTCAGCAGTCCCCTCCCTGGACCTTTCCCCCAGTCCTCAGCAGTCCGCTCCCTGGACCTTTCCCCCAGTGCTCAGCCGTCCGCTCCCTGGACCTTTCCCCCAGTCCTCAGCAGTCCGCTCCCTGGACCTTTCCCCCAGTCCTCAGCAGTCCGCTCCCTGGACCTTTCCCCCAGTGCTCAGCCGTCCGCTCCCTGGACCTTTCCCCCAGTCCTCAGCAGTCCACTCCCTGCACCTTTCCCCCAGTCCTCAGCAGTCCACTCCCTGGACCTTTCCCCCAGTCCTCAGCAGTCCAATCCCTGGACCTTTCCCCCAGTCCTCAGCAGTCTACTCCCTGGACCTTTCCCCCAGTAGCAGTCCCCTTCCTGGACCTTTCCCCCAATCCTCAGCAGTCCACTCCCTGGACCTTTCCCCCAGTCCTCTGCAGTCCACTCCCTGCACCTTTCCCCCAGTCCTCTGCAGTCCACTCCCTGCACCTTTCCCCCAGTCCTCAGCAGTCCGCTCCCTGGACCTTTCCCCCAGTGCTCAGCCGTCCGCTCCCTGCACCTTTCCCCCAGTGCTCAGCCGTCCGCTCCCTGGACCTTTCCCCCAGTCCTCAGCAGTCCGCTCCCTGGACCTTTCCCCCAGTCCTCAGCAGTCCGCTCCCTGGACCTTTCCCCCAGTGCTCAGCCGTCCGCTCCCTGGACCTTTCCCCCAGTCCTCAGCAGTCCACTCCCTGGACCTTTCCCCCAGTCCTCAGCAGTCCACTCCCTGGACCTTTCCCCCAGTCCTCAGCAGTCCCCTCCCTGGACCTTTCCCCCAGTGCTCAGCCGTCCGCTCCCTGGACCTTTCCCCCAGTCCTCAGCAGTCCACTCCCTGGACCTTTCCCCCAGTCCTCAGCAGTCCACTCCCTGCACCTTTCCCCCAGTAGCAGTCCACTCCCTGGACCTTTCCCCCAATCCTCAGCAGTCCACTCCCTGGACCTTTCCCCCAGTCCTCTGCAGTCCACTCCCTGCACCTTTCCCCCAGTCCTCAGCAGTCCGCTCCCTGGACCTTTCCCCCAGTCCTCAGCAGTCCGCTCCCTGGACCTTTCCCCCAGTCCTCAGCAGTCCGCTCCCTGGACCTTTCCCCCAGTCCTCAGCAGTCCGCTCCCTGGACCTTTCCCCCAGTGCTCAGCCGTCCGCTCCCTGGACCTTTCCCCCAGTCCTCAGCAGTCCGCTCCCTGGACCTTTCCCCCAGTCCTCAGCAGTCCGCTCCCTGGACCTTTCCCCCAGTGCTCAGCCGTCCGCTCCCTGGACCTTTCCCCCAGTCCTCAGCAGTCCACTCCCTGCACCTTTCCCCCAGTCCTCAGCAGTCCACTCCCTGGACCTTTCCCCCAGTCCTCAGCAGTCCAATCCCTGGACCTTTCCCCCAGTCCTCAGCAGTCTACTCCCTGGACCTTTCCCCCAGTCCTCAGCAGTCCACTCCCTGGACCTTTCCCCCAATCCTCAGCAGTCCACTCCCTGGACCTTTCCCCCAGTCCTCTGCAGTCCACTCCCTGCACCTTTCCCCCAGTCCTCTGCAGTCCACTCCCTGCACCTTTCCCCCAGTCCTCAGCAGTCCGCTCCCTGGACCTTTCCCCCAGTGCTCAGCCGTCCGCTCCCTGGACCTTTCCCCCAGTCCTCAGCAGTCCGCTCCCTGGACCTTTCCCCCAGTCCTCAGCAGTCCGCTCCCTGGACCTTTCCCCCAGTGCTCAGCCGTCCGCTCCCTGGACCTTTCCCCCAGTCCTCAGCCGTCCGCTCCCTGCACCTTTCCCCCAGTCCTCAGCAGGCCACTCCCTGCACCTTTCCCCCAGTCCTCAGCAGTCCGCTCCCTGGACCTTTCCCCTAGTCCTCAGCAGTCCTCTCCCTGGACCTTTTGCAGAATATCAGTCTGTCCCTGATGTTTTTCTGGAGAGAAGTGGCTTCTTTGCTGCCCTCCTTGAGACCAGGCCTTGCTCCAAGAGTCTCCGCAGTCTCACAGTGCACAGTGCAGATGCCCTCACACCTGCCTGCTGCCATTCCTGACCAAGCTCTGCACTGCTGGTAGCCCCATCCCGCAGCTGACCACACTTATAAGAGACGAGGTGCAATCTTTCTAGATGCGATACTCTTCCCTGTTCGGCCATTTTTGTGCAGTGCAATGATGACTGCACGTGTTTCTTTAGAGATAACCATGGTAACAGAAGAGAAACAATGATGCCAAGCACCAGCCTCCTTTTAAAGTGTCCAGTGGTGTCATTCTTACTTAATCATGACAGATTGATCTCCAGCCCTGTCCTCACCAACACCCACACCTGTGATAATGGAGCGATCACTGAAACGATGTTAGCTGCTCCTTGTAAGGCCGGGCTGCAATGATGGTGAAATGTGTTTTGGGGATAAAGTTCATTTTCTAGGCAAAAATTGACTTTGCAAGTAATTGCTGTTAAGCTGATCCCTCTGTATAACATTCTGCAGTATATGATGCAAATTGCCATTTTAAAAACTGAAGCCGCAGACTTTGTAATAATTAATATTTGTATCATTCTCAAAACTTTTGGTCATGACTGTACACTGATGTCTCCTCCTCCTGTACCAGTCACTACACTGATGTCTCCTCCTCCTGTACCAGTCACTACACTGATGTCTCCTCCTCCTGTACCAGTCACTACACTGATGTCTCCTCCTCCTGTACCAGTCACTACACTGATGTCTCCTCCTCCTGTACCAGTCACTACACTGATGTCTCCTCCTCCTGTACCAGTCACTACACTGATGTCTCCTCCTCCTGTACCAGTCACTACACTGATGTCTCCTCCTCCTGTACCAGTCACTACACTGATGTCTCCTCCTCCTGTACCAGTCACTACACTGATGTCTCCTCCCCCTGTACCAGTCACTACACTGATGTCTCCTCCTCCTGTACCAGTCACTACACTGATGTCTCCTCCTCCTGTACCAGTCACTACACTGATGTCTCCTCCTCCTGTACCAGTCACTACACTGATGTCTCCTCCTCCTGTACCAGTCACTACACTGATGTCTCCTCCCCCTGTACCAGTCACTACACTGATGTCTCCTCCTCCTGTACCAGTCACTACACTGATGTCTCCTCCTCCTCCTGTACCAGTCACTACACTGATGTCTCCTCCTCCTCCTGTACCAGTCACTACACTGATGTCTCCTCCCCCTGTACCAGTCACTACACTGATGTCTCCTCCTCCTGTACCAGTCACTACACTGATGTCTCCTCCTCCAGTACCAGTCACTACACTGATGTCTCCTCCTCCTCCTGTACCAGTCACTACACTGATGTCTCCTCCTCCTCCTGTACCAGTCACTACACTGATGTCTCCTCCTCCTGTACCAGTCACTACACTGATGTCTCCTCCTCCTGTACCAGTCACTACACTGATGTCTCCTCCTCCTGTACCAGTCACTACACTGATGTCTCCTCCTCCTGTACCAGTCACTACACTGATGTCTCCTCCTCCAGTACCAGTCACTACACTGATGTCTCCTCCTCCTCCTGTACCAGTCACTACACTGATGTCTCCTCCTCCTCCTGTACCAGTCACTACACTGATGTCTCCTCCTCCTGTACCAGTCACTACACTGATGTCTCCTCCTCCTGTACCAGTCACTACACTGATGTCTCCTCCTCCTGTACCAGTCACTACACTGATGTCTCCTCCTCCTCCTGTACCAGTCACTACACTGATGTCTCCTCCTGTACCAGTCACTACACTGATGTCTCCTCCTCCTCTACCAGTCACTACACTGATGTCTCCTCCTCCTCTACCAGTCACTACACTGATGTCTCCTCCTCCTCCTGTACCAGTCACTAGACTGATGTCTCCTCCTATACCAGTCACTACACTGATGTCTCCTCCTCCTCCTGTACCAGTCACTACACTGATGTCTCCTCCTCCTCCTGTACCAGTCACTACACTGATGTCTCCTCCTTCTCCTGTACCAGTCACTACACTGATGTCTCCTCCTCCTCCTATACCAGTCACTACACTGATGTCTCCTCCTCCTGTACCAGTCACTACACTGATGTCTCCTCCTGTACCAGTCACTACACTGATGTCTCCTCCTCCTCCTGTACCAGTCACTACACTGATGTCTCCTCCTCCTGTACCAGTCACTACACTGATGTCTCCTCCTCCTCCTGTACCAGTCACTACACTGATGTCTCCTCCTCCTCCTGTACCAGTCACTACACAGATGTCTCCTCCTCCTCCTGTACCAGTCACTACACTGATGTCTCCTCCTCCTGTACCAGTCACTACACTGATGTCTCCTCCTCCTCCTGTACCAGTCACTACACAGATGTCTCCTCCTCCTCCTGTACCAGTCACTACACTGATGTCTCCTCCCCCTGTACCAGTCACTACACTGATGTCTCCTCCTCCTGTACCAGTCACTACACTGATGTCTCCTCCTCCAGTACCAGTCACTACACTGATGTCTCCTCCTCCTCCTGTACCAGTCACTACACTGATGTCTCCTCCTCCTCCTGTACCAGTCACTACACTGATGTCTCCTCCTCCTGTACCAGTCACTACACTGATGTCTCCTCCTCCTGTACCAGTCACTACACTGATGTCTCCTCCTCCTGTACCAGTCACTACACTGATGTCTCCTCCTGTACCAGTCACTACACTGATGTCTCCTCCTCCTCCTGTACCAGTCACTACACTGATGTCTCCTCCTCCTCCTGTACCAGTCACTACACTGATGTCTCCTCCTGTACCAGTCACTACACTGATGTCTCCTCCCCCTGTACCAGTCACTACACTGATGTCTCCTCCTCCTGTACCAGTCACTACACTGATGTCTCCTCTTCCTCCTGTACCAGTCACTACACTGATGTCTCCTCCTCCTGTACCAGTCACTACACTGATGTCTCCTCCTCCTCCTGTACCAGTCACTACACTGATGTCTCCTCCTCCTGTACCAGTCACTACACTGATGTCTCCTCCTCCTGTACCAGTCACTACACTGATGTCTCCTCCTCCTCCTCCTGTACCAGTCACTACACTGATGTCTCCTCCTGTACCAGTCACTACACTGATGTCTCCTCCTCCTCCTGTACCAGTCACTACACTGATGTCTCCTCCCCCTGTACCAGTCACTACACTGATGTCTCCTCCTCCTGTACCAGTCACTACACTGATGTCTCCTCCCCCTGTACCAGTCACTACACTGATGTCTCCTCCTCCTGTACCAGTCACTACACTGATGTCTCCTCCCCCTGTACCAGTCACTACACTGATGTCTCCTCCTCCTCCTGTACCAGTCACTACACTGATGTCTCCTCCTCCTGTACCAGTCACTACACTGATGTCTCCTCCTCCTCCTGTACCAGTCACTACACTGATGTCTCCTCCTCCTGTACCAGTCACTACACTGATGTCTCCTCCTCCTGTACCAGTCACTACACTGATGTCTCCTCCTCCTCCTGTACCAGTCACTACACTGATGTCTCCTCCTCCTGTACCAGTCACTACACTGATGTCTCCTCCTCCTGTACCAGTCACTACACTGATGTCTCCTCCTCCTGTACCAGTCACTACACTGATGTCTCCTCCTCCTGTACCAGTCACTACACTGATGTCTCCTCCTCCTGTACCAGTCACTACACTGATGTCTCCTCCTCCTCCTCCTGTACCAGTCACTACACTGATGTCTCCTCCTGTACCAGTCACTACACTGATGTCTCCTCCTCCTCTACCAGTCACTACACTGATGTCTCCTCCTCCTCTACCAGTCACTACACTGATGTCTCCTCCTCCTCCTGTACCAGTCACTAGACTGATGTCTCCTCCTATACCAGTCACTACACTGATGTCTCCTCCTCCTCCTGTACCAGTCACTACACTGATGTCTCCTCCTCCTCCTGTACCAGTCACTACACTGATGTCTCCTCCTTCTCCTGTACCAGTCACTACACTGATGTCTCCTCCTCCTCCTATACCAGTCACTACACTGATGTCTCCTCCTCCTGTACCAGTCACTACACTGATGTCTCCTCCTGTACCAGTCACTACACTGATGTCTCCTCCTCCTCCTGTACCAGTCACTACACTGATGTCTCCTCCTCCTGTACCAGTCACTACACTGATGTCTCCTCCTCCTCCTGTACCAGTCACTACACTGATGTCTCCTCCTCCTCCTGTACCAGTCACTACACTGATGTCTCCTCCTCCTGTACCAGTCACTACACTGATGTCTCCTCCTCCTCCTGTACCAGTCACTACACTGATGTCTCCTCTTCCTCCTGTACCAGTCACTACACTGATGTCTCCTCCTGTACCAGTCACTACACTGATGTCTCCTCCTGTACCAGTCACTACACTGATGTCTCCTCCTCCTGTACTAGTCACTACACTGATGTCTCCTCCCCCTGTACCAGTCACTACACTGATGTCTCCTCCTCCTCCTGTACCAGTCACTACACAGATGTCTCCTCCTCCTCCTGTACCAGTCACTACACTGATGTCTCCTCCTCCTGTACCAGTCACTACACTGATGTCTCCTCCTCCTCCTGTACCAGTCACTACACAGATGTCTCCTCCTCCTCCTGTACCAGTCACTACACTGATGTCTCCTCCCCCTGTACCAGTCACTACACTGATGTCTCCTCCTCCTGTACCAGTCACTACACTGATGTCTCCTCCTCCAGTACCAGTCACTACACTGATGTCTCCTCCTCCTCCTGTACCAGTCACTACACTGATGTCTTCTCCTCCTGTACCAGTCACTACACTGATGTCTTCTCCTTCTGTACCAGTCACTACACTGATGTCTCCTCCTCCTGTACCAGTCACTACACTGATGTCTCCTCCTGTACCAGTCACTACACTGATGTCTCCTCCTCCTCCTGTACCAGTCACTACACTGATGTCTCCTCCTCCTCCTGTACCAGTCACTACACTGATGTCTCCTCCTGTACCAGTCACTACACTGATGTCTCCTCCTCCTCCTCCTCCTCCTCCTGTACCAGTCACTACACTGATGTCTCCTCCTGTACCAGTCACTACACTGATGTCTCCTCCCCCTGTACCAGTCACTACACTGATGTCTCCTCCTCCTGTACCAGTCACTACACTGATGTCTCCTCTTCCTCCTGTACCAGTCACTACACTGATGTCTCCTCCTCCTGTACCAGTCACTACACTGATGTCTCCTCCTCCTGTACCAGTCACTACACTGATGTCTCCTCCTCCTCCTGTACCAGTCACTACACTGATGTCTCCTCCTCCTCCTGTACCAGTCACTACACTGATGTCTCCTCCTCCTGTACCAGTCACTACACTGATGTCTCCTCCTCCTGTACCAGTCACTACACTGATGTCTCCTCCTTCTCCTGTACCAGTCACTACACTGATGTCTCCTCCTCCTCCTGTACCAGTCACTACACTGATGTCTCCTCCTCCTGTACCAGTCACTACACTGATGTCTCCTCTTCCTCCTGTACCAGTCACTACACTGATGTCTCCTCCTCCTGTACCAGTCACTACACTGATGTCTCCTCCTCCTCCTGTACCAGTCACTACACTGATGTCTCCTCCTCCTGTACCAGTCACTACACTGATGTCTCCTCCTCCTGTACCAGTCACTACACTGATGTCTCCTCCCCCTGTACCAGTCACTACACTGATGTCTCCTCCTCCTCCTGTACCAGTCACTACACTGATGTCTCCTCCTCCTCCTGTACCAGTCACTACACTGATGTCTCCTCCTCCTCCTGTACCAGTCACTACACTGATGTCTCCTCCTCCTCCTCCTCCTCCTCCTGTACCAGTCACTACACTGATGTCTCCTCCTGTACCAGTCACTACACTGATGTCTCCTCCCCCTGTACCAGTCACTACACTGATGTGTCCTCCTCCTGTACCAGTCACTACACTGATGTCTCCTCTTCCTCCTGTACCAGTCACTACACTGATGTCTCCTCCTCCTGTACCAGTCACTACACTGATGTCTCCTCCTCCTGTACCAGTCACTACACTGATGTCTCCTCCTCCTCCTGTACCAGTCACTACACTGATGTCTCCTCCTCCTCCTGTACCAGTCACTACACTGATGTCTCCTCCTCCTGTACCAGTCACTACACTGATGTCTCCTCCTCCTGTACCAGTCACTACACTGATGTCTCCTCCTTCTCCTGTACCAGTCACTACACTGATGTCTCCTCCTCCTCCTGTACCAGTCACTACACTGATGTCTCCTCCTCCTGTACCAGTCACTACACTGATGTCTCCTCTTCCTCCTGTACCAGTCACTACACTGATGTCTCCTCCTCCTGTACCAGTCACTACACTGATGTCTCCTCCTCCTCCTGTACCAGTCACTACACTGATGTCTCCTCCTCCTGTACCAGTCACTACACTGATGTCTCCTCCTCCTGTACCAGTCACTACACTGATGTCTCCTCCCCCTGTACCAGTCACTACACTGATGTCTCCTCCTCCTCCTGTACCAGTCACTACACTGATGTCTCCTCCTCCTCCTGTACCAGTCACTACACTGATGTCTCCTCCTGTACCAGTCACTACACTGATGTCTCCTCCTCCTCCTGTACCAGTCACTACACTGATGTCTTCTCCTCCTGTACCAGTCACTACACTGATGTCTTCTCCTTCTGTACCAGTCACTACACTGATGTCTCCTCCTCCTGTACCAGTCACTACACTGATGTCTCCTCCTGTACCAGTCACTACACTGATGTCTCCTCCTCCTCCTGTACCAGTCACTACACTGATGTCTCCTCCTCCTGTACCAGTCACTACACTGATGTCTCCTCCTCCTCCTGTACCAGTCACTACACTGATGTCTCCTCCTGTACCAGTCACTACACTGATGTCTCCTCCTCCTCCTCCTCCTCCTCCTCCTGTACCAGTCACTACACTGATGTCTCCTCCTCCTGTACCAGTCACTACACTGATGTCTCCTCCTCCTCCTGTACCAGTCACTACACTGATGTCTCCTCCTCCTCCTGTACCAGTCACTACACTGATGTCTCCTCCCCCTGTACCAGTCACTACACTGATGTCTCCTCCTCCTGTACCAGTCACTACACTGATGTCTCCTCCTCCAGTACCAGTCACTACACTGATGTCTCCTCCTCCTCCTGTACCAGTCACTACACTGATGTCTCCTCCTCCTCCTGTACCAGTCACTACACTGATGTCTCCTCCTCCTGTACCAGTCACTACACTGATGTCTCCTCCTCCTGTACCAGTCACTACACTGATGTCTCCTCCTTCTCCTGTACCAGTCACTACACTGATGTCTCCTCCTCCTCCTGTACCAGTCACTACACTGATGTCTCCTCCTCCTGTACCAGTCACTACACTGATGTCTCCTCTTCCTCCTGTACCAGTCACTACACTGATGTCTCCTCCTCCTGTACCAGTCACTACACTGATGTCTCCTCCTCCTCCTGTACCAGTCACTACACTGATGTCTCCTCCTCCTGTACCAGTCACTACACTGATGTCTCCTCCCCCTGTACCAGTCACTACACTGATGTCTCCTCCTCCTGTACCAGTCACTACACTGATGTCTCGTCCTGTACCAGTCACTACACTGATGTCTCCTCCTCCTCCTGTACCAGTCACTACACTGATGTCTCCTCCTCCTCCTGTACCAGTCACTACACTGATGTCTCCTCCTCCTGTACCAGTCACTACACTGATGTCTCCTCCTCCTCCTGTACCAGTCACTACACTGATGTCTCCTCCTCCTCCTGTACCAGTCACTACACTGATGTCTCCTCCCCCTGTACCAGTCACTACACTGATGTCTCCTCCTCCTGTACCAGTCACTACACTGATGTCTCCTCCTCCTGTACCAGTCACTACACTTATGACACTGATGCGTGGAGATGCGGGGGGGGGGGGGGGGGGGGGGGGGGCTGCCTGGGTGATCGCCAGTTATTCCGGGCAGTCTAGCTCGTGGAGCTAGTCAAATGACTACAATGTTCAGCCGACATCATTCATGTTGGCTGATCGTTGTGTTCTATTACATAAGATGATTATCGGCCGAATTCGGCTGATAATTGTTTTGTTTTATAGGACCTTTAGATACTAGCCGGACACAGCTAGGAAGATAAGGCTTGTGGGAAGAAACATAACCTCTTCCATAAAGTCCCACAAATGGGTCCTTGCCTCAGGCCAGGACCTTGATGAATCTCTTCATCGGGTTCTCAGTAATCCGTGCTCTGTCCCTCATACAATACTCTGGAATAATCTGCCCCAACACCACTATATATATATATATATATATATATATATATATATATATATATATATACACATGTGGCTCTTTATCGGATTGGACCAGGGAACTAAGGTAACCCTCTGTGGTAGGGTAGGGACCTCTGAAGTAGCTAGCTCAGGGATTGGTTAGGCATAGAAGTTACACATTATGGATGCAGACATCAGTTAACCCTTAGTATAGTTTCTCCTTAAGCCATGTGACGTTGGGTGTGTGTAACAGTGACACCTGGTGGTGGAAGCAGCACATACATAGTCACAACCTATACTATACATGCTTACCGAAGCAGCGGGTTCCTGCTCCCTTAGGTTAGGTTCACAGTACAGAATCCACGTGGATAAGTTCTAGCGGATTCCGTGGCTCATACCCTTCACGGCGGCGCGCCTATCCGCCCGTGCTATAGACACCATTCTGTGGCCGGGCGGATTCCACTGTCCATCAAAAGATTAGACATGTCAGTTCTTTCGGCAGAGGGCGGAATCCACCCGGCCATAGAATGGTGTCTATAGCACGGGTGGATAGGTGCGCCGCTGTAAATGGATATGGGTCACAGAATCCGCCAGGACTTCTATGATGTGAACCTACCTTTTCACTGCATTGGCACAAATCCCTAATTATGGCAGTGCAGGGGTTACAGATAATGCAGCGGTGTGGCAGTGCAGGGGTTACAGATAATGCAGCGGTGTGGCAGTGCAGGGGTTACAGATAATGCAGCGGTGTGGCAGTGCAGGGGTTACAGATGATGATGCAGCGGTGTGGCAGTGCAGGGGTTACAGATGATGATGATGCAGCGGTGTGGCAGTGCAGGGGTTACAGATAATGCAGCGGTCTGGCAGTGCAGGGGTTACAGATGATGATGCAGCGGTGTGGCAGTGCAGGGGTTACAGATGATAATGCAGCGGTGTGGCAGTGCAGGGGTTACAGATGATGATGCAGCGGTGTGGCAGTGCAGGGGTTACAGATGATGCAGCGGTGTGGCAGTGCAGGGGTTACAGATGATGATGCAGCGGTGTGGCAGTGCAGGGGTTACAGATGATGATGCAGCGGTGTGGCAGTGCAGGGGTTACAGATAATGCAGCGGTGTGGCAGTGCAGGGGTTACAGATGATGATGCAGCGGTGTGGCAGTGCAGGGGTTACAGATAATGATGCAGCGGTGTGGCAGTGCAGGGGTTACAGATGATGATGCAGCGGTCTGGCAGTGCAGGGGTTACAGATGATGATGCAGCGGTGTGGCAGTGCAGGGGTTACAGATAATGCAGCGGTGTGGCAGTGCAGGGGTTACAGATTATGCAGCGGTGTGGCAGTGCAGGGGTTACAGATGATGATGATGATGCAGCGGTGTGGCAGTGCAGGGGTTACAGATAATGCAGAGGCGTGGCAGTGCAGGGGTTACAGATGATGATGATGCAGCGGTGTGGCAGTGCAGGGGTTACAGATGATGATGATGCAGCGGTGTGGCAGTGCAGGGGTTACAGATGATGATGCAGCGGTGTGGCAGTGCAGGGGTTACAGATGATGCAGCGGTGTGGCAGTGCAGGGGTTACAGATGATGCAGCGGTGTGGCAGTGCAGGGGTTACAGATGATGATGCAGCGGTGTGGCAGTGCAGGGGTTACAGATGATGATGCAGCGGTGTGGCAGTGCAGGGGTTACAGATGATGCATTGGTGTGGCAGTGCAGGGGTTACAGATGATGATGCAGCGGTGTGGCAGTGCAGGGGTTACAGATGATGATGCAGCGGTGTGGCAGTGCAGGGGTTACAGATGATGATGCAGCGGTGTCGCAGTGCAGGGGTTACAGATGATGCAGCGGTGTGGCAGTGCAGGGGTTACAGATGATGATGCAGCGGTGTGGCAGTGCAGGGGTTACAGATGATGATGCAGCGGTGTGGCAGTGCAGGGGTTACAGATTATGATGCAGCGGTGTGGCAGTGCAGGGGTTACAGATGATGATGATGCAGCGGTGTGGCAGTGCAGGGGTTACAGATGATGATGATGCAGCGGTGTGGCAGTGCAGGGGTTACAGATGATGATGATGCAGCGGTGTGGCAGTGCAGGGGTTACAGATGATGATGCAGCGGTGTGGCAGTGCAGGGGTTACAGGATTGATGCAGTGGTGTGCAGTGCAGGGGTTACAGAGTGATGCAGCGGTGTGGCAGTGGCAGGGGATTACAGATGAATAATGGCGGTGTGGCAGTGCAGGGGTTTACAGATGCATGATGCAGCGGTGTGGCAGTGCAGGGGTTACAGATGGATGATGCAGCGGGCTGGTCGGCAGGTGGCAGGGGTGTACAGATGATGCAGGCGGTTTGTGGCAGTGCAGGGGGTTTACATGATGACATGCAGCGGTGTGGCATTGCAGGGGTTACAAGATGATGCCAGTGGTGTGTCAAGTGCAAGGGGTTAACAGATGGATGCACGGCGGTGTGTGCAGTGCAGGGGTTACATGATGATGATGCAGCGGTGTGGCAGTGCAGGGGTTACAGGGATGATGATGCAGCGGTGTGTGGGCAGTGCAGGGGTTTACAGCATGATGATCCAGCGGTGTGGCAGTGCAGGGGTTACAGATGATGATGCAGCGGTGTGTGGCAGTGCAGGGGTTACAGATGATGATGCAGCGGTGTGGCAGTGCAGGGGTTACAGATGATGCAGCGGTGTGGCAGTGCAGGGGTTACAGATGATGATGCAGCGGTGTGGCAGTGCAGGGGTTACAGATGATGCAGCGGTGTGGCAGTGCAGGGGTTACAGATGATAAGGCGGTGTGGCAGTGCAGGGGTTACAGATGATGATGCAGCGGTGTGGCAGTGCAGGGGTTACAGATGATGATGCAGCGGTGTGGCAGTGCAGGGGTTACAGATGATGATGCAGCGGTGTGGCAGTGCAGGGGTTACAGATGATGCAGCGGTGTGGCAGTGCAGGGGTTACAGATGATGCAGCGGTGTGGCAGTGCAGGGGTTACAGATGATGCAGCGGTGTGGCAGTGCAGGGGTTACAGATGATGATGCAGCGGTGTGGCAGTGCAGGGGTTACAGATGATGATGCAGCGGTGTGGCAGTGCAGGGGTTACAGATGATGATCCAGCGGTGTGGCAGTGCAGGGGTTACAGATGATGATGCAGCGGTGTGGCAGTGCAGGGGTTACAGATGATGATGCAGCGGTGTGGCAGTGCAGGGGTTACAGATGATGCAGCGGTGTGGCAGTGCAGGGGTTACAGATGATGATGCAGCGGTGTGGCAGTGCAGGGGTTACAGATGATGATGCAGCGGTGTGGCAGTGCAGGGGTTACAGATTATGATGCAGCGGTGTGGCAGTGCAGGGGTTACAGATGATGCAGCGGTGTGGCAGTGCAGGGGTTACAGATGATAATGCAGCGGTGTGGCAGTGCAGGGGTTACAGATGATGATGCAGCGGTGTGGCAGTGCAGGGGTTACAGATGATGATGCAGCGGTGTGGCAGTGCAGGGGTTACAGATGATGATGCAGCGGTGTGGCAGTGCAGGGGTTACAGATATGATGCAGCTGGTGTGGCAGTGCAGGGGTTACAGATGATGCAGCGGTGTGGCAGTGCAGGGGTTACAGATGATGCAGCGGTGTGGCAGTGCAGGGGTTACAGATGATGATGCAGCGGTGTGGCAGTGCAGGGGTTACAGATGATACAGCGGTGTGGCAGTGCAGGGGTTACAGATGATGATGGCAGCGGTTGTGGCAGTGCAGGGGTTACAGATGATGATGCAGCGGTGTGCAGTGCAGGGGTTACAGATGATGATGCAGCGGTGTGGCAGTGCAGGGGTTACAGATTGATGCAGCGGTGTGGCAGTGCAGGGGTTACAGATGATGATGCAGCGGTGTGGCAGTGCAGGGGTTACAGATGATGATGCAGCGGTGTGGCAGTGCAGGGGTTACAGATGATGCAGCGGTGTGGCAGTGCAGGGGTTACAGATGATGCAGCGGTGTGGCAGTGCAGGGGTTACAGATGATGATGCAGCGGTGTGGCAGTGCAGGGTTACAGATGATGCAGCGGTGTGGCAGTGCAGGGGTTACAGATGATGATGCAGCGGTGTGGCAGTGCAGGTGTTTCAGATGATGATGCAGCGGTGTGGCAGTGCAGGGGTTACAGATGATGATGCAGCGGTGTGGCAGTGCAGGGGTTACAGATGTTGATCCAGCGGTGTGGCAGTGCAGGGGTTACAGATGATGATGCAGCGGTGTGGCAGTGCAGGGGTTACAGATGATGATGCAGCGGTGTGGCAGTGCAGGGGTTACAGATGATGATGCAGCGGTGTGGCAGTGCAGGGGTTACAGATTATGATGCAGCGGTGTGGCAGTGCAGGGGTTACAGATGATGCAGCGGTGTGGCAGTGCAGGGGTTACAGATGATATGCAGCGGTGTAGCAGTGCAGGGGTTACAGAGCGGTGTGGCAGTGCAGGGGTTACAGATGATGATGCAGCGGTGTGGCAGTGCAGGGGTTACAGATTATGATGCAGCGGTGTGGCAGTGCAGGGGTTACAGATGATGATGCAGCGGTGTGGCAGTGCAGGGGTTACAGATGATGATGCAGCGGTGTGGCAGTGCAGGGGTTACAGATGATGATGCAGCGGTGTGGCAGTGCAGGGGTTACAGATTAGATGCAGCGGTGTGGGCAGTGCAGGGGTTACAGATGATGATGTCAGCGGTGTGGCAAGTGCAGGGTTACAGATGATGATGATACAGGCGGTGTGGCAAGTGCAGGGGTTACAGATGATGATGCAGCGGTGTGGCAGTGCAGGGGTTACGATGTTGTCCGGTGTGGCAGTGCAGGGGTTTACAGATGAGATGCAGCGGTGTGGGCAGTGCAGGGGTTACAGATGATGATGCAGCGGTGTGGCAGTGCAGGGGTTACAGATGAGGAATTGCAGAGATGGGGGTGGTGGCAGTGCAGGGGTTACAGAATATAGATGCAGCGGTGGGGCAGTGGCCAGGGGTTACAGATGATGCAGGCGGTGTGGCAGTGCAGGGGTTACAGATGGATAGATGGCGCGTGTGTCAGTGCACAGGGGTTACAGATGATGATGCAGCGGTGTGGCGTCTCCAGGGGGTTACAGATGATGATGCAGCGGTGTGGCAGGTGCCAGGGGGTTACAGGATGAATGATGCAGCGGTGTGGCGAGTGCAGGGGTTACAGATGATGATGCAAGGCGGTGGTGGCAGTGCAGGGGTTACAGATGGATGTGCAGCAGGTGTGGCAGTGCCAGGGTTACAGATGATGAACTGGCAGCGGTGGTGGCAGAGCAGGGGTTACAGATGATGCAGCGGTGTGGCAGTGCAGGGGTTACAGATGATGATGCAGCGGTGTGGCAGTGCAGGGGTTACAGATGATGATGCAGCGGTGTGGCAGTGCAGGGGTTACAGATGATGATGCAGCGGTGTGGCAGTGCAGGGGTTACAGATTATGATGCAGCGGTGTGGCAGTGCAGGGGTTACAGATGATGCAGCGGTGTGGCAGTGCAGGGGTTACAGATGATGATGCAGCGGTGTGGCAGTTGCAGGGGTTACAGATGATGATGCAGCGGTGTGGCAGTGCAGGGGTTACAGATAATGCAGCGGTGTGGCAGTGCAGGGGTTACAGATGATGATGCAGCGGTGTGGCAGTGCAGGGGTTACAGATGATGATGCAGCGGTGTGGCAGAGCAGGGGTTACAGATGATGCAGCGGTGTGGCAGTGCAGGGGTTACAGATTATGATGCAGCGGTGTGGCAGTGCAAGGGTTACAGATGATGATGCAGCGGTGTGGCAGTGCAGGGGTTACAGATGATGATGCAGCGGTGTGGCAGTGCAGGGGTTACAGATGATGATGCAGCGGTGTGGCAGTGCAGGGGTTACAGATGATGCAGCGGTGTGGCAGTGCAGGGGTTACAGATGATAATGCAGCGGTGTGGCAGTGCAGGGGTTACAGATAATGCAGCGGTGTGGCAGTGCAGGGGTTACAGATGATGATGCAGCGGTGTGGCAGTGCAGGGGTTACAGATGATGATGCAGCGGTGTGGCAGTGCAGGGGTTACAGATAATGCAGCGGTGTGGCAGTGCAGGGGTTACAGATGATGATGCAGCGGTGTGGCAGTGCAGGGGTTACAGATGATGATGCAGCGGTGTGGCAGTGCAGGGGTTACAGATGATGATGCAGCGGTGTGGCAGTGCAGGGGTTACAGATGATGATGCAGCGGTGTGGCAGTGCAGGGGTTACAGATGATGATGCAGCGGTCTGGCAGTGCAGGGGTTACAGATGATGATGCAGCGGTGTGGCAGTGCAGGGGTTACAGATGATGATGCAGCGGTGTGGCAGTGCAGGGGTTACAGATGATGATGCAGCGGTGTGGCAGTGCAGGGGTTACAGATGATGATGCAGCGGTGTGGCAGTGCAGGGGTTACAGATGATGATGCAGCGGTCTGGCAGTGCAGGGGTTACAGATGATGATGATGCAGCGGTCTGGCAGTGCAGGGGTTACAGATGATGATGATGCAGCGGTGTGGCAGTGCAGGGGTTACAGATGATGATGCAGCGGTGTGGCAGTGCAGGGGTTACAGATGATGATGATGCAGCAGCAGTGGGGAGGGCAGTGGGTGGGAGGGGGAGGAGCGCTGCTCTGGAGTAGCTGATACGGTTCTGCAGCAGACGGTAGGTGCCACGAATACAATTATTATTATTATTTTCTTCTTTTGCTGCAAATGTTAGGCAGGAGGAGGTGTCACATGACCTACAGACTACAACCCCCAACAGGACATGACCGCTAATGGGAGTCTTCTTCCTCCTGATGGGAGTCTTCCTTCTCCTCCTCGGCTCCTGTCAGTCATTAACCCCTGGAGGAGGAGGAGACCTCACCCCTCACCCCTCCTCCCTACTTATCCCTCACGTCCTGGAACATTTCTGGAGGATGATGAGGGTTTTACTGGTTACTATGAAGGAAAAAAAGCTCAATAGAAGTTGGGTTATAGAAAAACTGCCCCCAGGGTATTACTTATTACCCCTAGTGTATAACTGCCCCCAGGTATTACTAATCACCCCTAGAGTATAACCCCCCCCCCCCTGGGTATTGCTAATCACCCCTAGTGTATAACGGCCCCCGGGGTATTACTAATCACCCCTAGTGTACAACTGCCCCCGGGGTATTACTAATCACCCCTAGTGTATAACTGCCCCCAGGGTATTACTAATCACCCCTAGTGTATAACTGCCCCCAGGGTATTACTAATCACCCCTAGTGTATAACTGCCCCCGGGGTATTACTAATCACCCCTAGTGTATAACTGCCCCCAGGGTATTACTAATCACCCCTAGTGTATAACTGCCCCCGGGGTATTACTAATCACCCCTAGTGTATAACTGCCCCCAGGGTATTACTAATCACCCCTAGTGTACAACTGCCCCCAGGTTATTACTAATCACCCCTAGTGTACAACTGCCCCCGGGGTATTACTAATCACCCCTAGTGTATAACTACCCCCAGGGTATTACTAATCACCCCTAGTGTATAACTGCCCCCAGGGTATTACTAATCACCCCTAGTGTATATCTGCCCCCAGGTATTACTAATCACCCCAAGTGTATAACTGCCCCCGGGGTTTTACTAATCACCCCTAGTGTATAACTGCCCCCGGGGTATTACTAATCACCCCTAGTGTATAACTGCCCCCGGGGTATTACTAATCACCTCTAGTGTATAACTGCCCCCGGGGTATTACTAATCACCCCTAGTGTATAACTACCCCCAGGTATTACTAATCACCCCTAGTGTATATCCGCTGCCGGGGTATTACTTATTACCCCTAGTGTATAACTGCCCCCGGGGTATTACTAATCACCCCTAGTGTATAACTGCCCCCGGGGTATTACTAATCACCCCTAGTGTATAACTGCCCCCAGGGTATTACTAATCACCCCTAGTGTATAACTGCCCCCAGGTATTACTAATCACCCCTAGTGTATAACTGCCCCCAGGGTATTACTAATCACCCCTAGTGTATAACTGCCCCGGGGGTATTACTAATCACCCCTAGTGTATAACCGCCCCCGGGGTATTACTAATCACCCCTAGTGTACAACTGCCCTCGGGGAATTACTAATCACCCCTAGTGTATAACTGCCCCCAGGTATTACTAATCACCCCTAGTGTATAACCGCCCCCGGGGTATTACTAATCACCCCTAGTGTATAACTGTCCCCAGGTATTACTAATCACCCCTAGTGTACAACTGCCCCCGGGGTATTACTAATCACCCCTAGTGTATAACTACCCCCAGGGTATTACTAATCACCCCTAGTGTATATCCGCTGCCCCCGGGGTATTACTAATCACCCCTAGTGTATAACTGTCCCCAGGTATTACTAGTCACCCCTAGTGTATAACTGCCCCCAGGTATTACTAATCACCCCTAGTGTATAACTGCCCCCGGGTATTACTAATCACCCCTAGTGTACAACTGCCCCCGGGGTATTACTAATCACCTCTAGTGTATAACTACCCCCGGGGTATTACTAATCACCCCTAGTGTACAACTGCCCTCAGGTATTACTAATCACCCCTAGTGTATAACTGTCCCCAGGGTATTACTAATCACCCCTAGTGTATAACTGCCCCCGGGGTATTACTAATCACCCCTAGTGTATAACTGCCCCCAGGGTATTACTAATCACCCCTAGTGTATAACCGCCCCCGGGGTATTACTAATCACCCCTAGTGTATATCCGCTGCCCCCGGGGTATTACTAATCACCCCTAGTGTATAACTGCCCCCAGGTATTACTAATCACCCCTAGTGTATAACTGCCCCCGGGGTATTACTAATCACCCCTAGTGTATAACAGCTCCGGGGTATTACTAATCACCCCTAGTGTATAACTGCCCCCGGGGTATTACTAATCACCCCTAGTGTATAACAGCGTCGGGGTATTACTAATCACCCCTAGTGTATAACTGCCCCCTGGGTATTACTAATCACCCCTAGTGTATAACTGCCCCCAGGGTATTACTAATCACCCCTAGTGTATATTCGCTGCCGGGGTATTACTTATTACCCCTAGTGTATAACTGCCCCCGGGGTATTACTAATCACCCCTAGTGTATAACTGCCCCCGGGGTATTACTAATCACCCCTAGTGTATAACTGCCCCCAGGGTATTACTAATCACCCCTAGTGTATAACAGCTACGGGGTATTACTAATCACCCCTAGTGTATAACTGCCCCGGGGTATTACTAATCACCCCTAGTGTATAAATGCCCCCGGGGTATTACTAATCACCCCTAGTGTATAACCCCCCCCCCCCCTGGGTATTACTAATCACCCCTAGTGTATAAATGCCCCCAGGGTATTACTAATCACCCCTAGTGTATAACAGCTCCGGGGTATTACTAATCACCCCTAGTGTATAACTGCCCCCGGGGTATTACTAATCACCCCTAGTGTATAACTGCCCCCGGGGTATTACTAATCACCCCTAGTGTATAACTGCCCCCAGGGTATTACTAATCACCCCTAGTGTATAACAGCTACGGGGTATTACTAATCACCCCTAGTGTATAACTGCCCCCGGGGTATTACTAATCACCCCTAGTGTATAAATGCCCCCGGGGTATTACTAATCACCCCTAGTGTATAACCCCCCCCCCCCCTGGGTATTACTAATCACCCCTAGTGTATAAATGCCCCCAGGGTATTACTAATCACCCCTAGTGTATATCCGCTGCCGGGGTATTACTTATTACCCCTAGTGTATAACTGCCCCCCTGGGTATTACTAATCACCCCTAGAGTATAACCCCCCCCCCCTGGGTATTACTAATCACCCCTAGAGTATAACCCCCCCCTGGTGTATTACTAATCACCCCTAGTGTATAACCGTCCCTGGGGTATTACTAATCACCCCTAGTGTATAACTGCCCCCAGGGTATTACTTATTACCCCTAGTGTATAACTGCCCCCAGGGTATTACTAATCACCCCTAGTGTATATTCGCTGCCGGGGTATTACTTATTACCCCTAGTGTATAACTGCCCCCGGGGTATTACTAATCACCCCTAGTGTATAACTGCCCCCGGGGTATTACTAATCACCCCTAGTGTATAACTGCCCCCGGGGTATTACTAATCACCCCTAGTGTATAACAGCTCCGGGGTATTACTAATCACCCCTAGTGTATAACTGCCCCCCTGGGTATTACAAATCACCCCTAGAGTATAACCCCCCCCCCCCCCCCGGGTATTACTAATCACCCCTAGTGTATATTCGCTGCCGGGGTATTACTTATTACCCCTAGTGTATAACTGCCCCCGGGGTATTACTAATCACCCCTAGTGTATAACTGCCCCCGGGGTATTACTAATCACCCCTAGTGTATAACTGCCCCCGAGGTATTACTAATCACCCCTAGTGTATAACTGCCCCCGGGGTATTACTAATCACCCCTAGTGTATAACTGCCCCCCTGGGTATTACTAATCACCCCTAGAGTATAACCCCCCCCCTGGGTATTACTAATCACCCCTAGTGTATAACCGTCCCTGGGGTATTACTAATCACCCCTAGTGTATAACCCCCCTCCCCCCCCTGGGTATTACTAATCACCCCTAGTGTATAACAGCTCCGGGGTATTACTAATCAACCCTTGTGTATAACTGCCCCCCCGGGGTATTACTAATCAACCCTTTTGCATAACTGCCCCCCCGGGGTATTACTAATCACCCCTAGTGTATAACAGCTCTGGGGTATTACTAATCACCCCTAGTGTATAACAGCTCTGGGGTATTACTAATCACCCCTAGTGTATAACAGCTCTGGGGTATTACTAATCACCCCTAGTGTATATCCGCTGCCGGGGTATCACTAATCACCCCTAGTGTACAACTGCCCCCGGGGTATTACTAATCACCCCTAGTGTACAACTGCCCCCGGGGTATTACTAATCACCCCTAGTGTATAACTGCCCCCTGGGTATTACTAATCACCCCTAGTGTATAACTGCCCCCAGGGTATTACTAATCACCCCTAGTGTATATTCGCTGCCGGGGTATTACTTATTACCCCTAGTGTATAACTGCCCCCGGGGTATTACTAATCACCCCTAGTGTATAACTGCCCCCGGGGTATTACTAATCACCCCTAGTGTATAACTGCCCCCAGGGTATTACTAATCACCCCTAGTGTATAACAGCTACGGGGTATTACTAATCACCCCTAGTGTATAACTGCCCCCGGGGTATTACTAATCACCCCTAGTGTATAAATGCCCCCGGGGTATTACTAATCACCCCTAGTGTATAACCCCCCCCCCCCCTGGGTATTACTAATCACCCCTAGTGTATAAATGCCCCCAGGGTATTACTAATCACCCCTAGTGTATAACAGCTCCGGGGTATTACTAATCACCCCTAGTGTATAACTGCCCCCGGGGTATTACTAATCACCCCTAGTGTATAACTGCCCCCGGGGTATTACTAATCACCCCTAGTGTATAACTGCCCCCAGGGTATTACTAATCACCCCTAGTGTATAACAGCTACGGGGTATTACTAATCACCCCTAGTGTATAACTGCCCCCGGGGTATTACTAATCACCCCTAGTGTATAAATGCCCCCGGGGTATTACTAATCACCCTAGTGTATAACCCCCCCCCCCCCCTGGGTATTACTAATCACCCCTAGTGTATAAATGCCCCCAGGGTATTACTAATCACCCCTAGTGTATATCCGCTGCCGGGGTATTACTTATTACCCCTAGTGTATAACTGCCCCCCTGGGTATTACTAATCACCCCTAGAGTATAACCCCCCCCCCCTGGGTATTACTAATCACCCCTAGAGTATAACCCCCCCCCTGGTGTATTACTAATCACCCCTAGTGTATAACCGTCCCTGGGGTATTACTAATCACCCCTAGTGTATAACTGCCCCCAGGGTATTACTAATCACCCCTAGTGTATAACTGCCCCCAGGGTATTACTAATCACCCCTAGTGTATATTCGCTGCCGGGGTATTACTTATTACCCCTAGTGTATAACTGCCCCCGGGGTATTACTAATCACCCCTAGTGTATAACTGCCCCCGGGGTATTACTAATCACCCCTTGTGTATAACTGCCCCCGGGGTATTACTAATCACCCCTAGTGTATAACAGCTCCGGGGTATTACTAATCACCCCTAGTGTATAACTGCCCCCCTGGGTATTACAAATCACCCCTAGATTATAACCCCCCCCCCCCCCCCGGGTATTACTAATCACCCCTAGTGTATATTCGCTGCCGGGGTATTACTTATTACCCCTAGTGTATAACTGCCCCCGGGGTATTACTAATCACCCCTAGTGTATAACTGCCCCCGGGGTATTACTAATCACCCCTAGTGTATAACTGCCCCCGAGGTATTACTAATCACCCCTAGTGTATAACTGCCCCCGGGGTATTACTAATCACCCCTAGTGTATAACTGCCCCCTGGGTATTACTAATCACCCCTAGAGTATAACCCCCCCCCTGGGTATTACTAATCACCCCTAGTGTATAACCGTCCCTGGGGTATTACTAATCACCCCTAGTGTATAACCCCCCTCCCCCCCCTGGGTATTACTAATCACCCCTAGTGTATAACAGCTCCGGGGTATTACTAATCAACCCTTGTGTATAACTGCCCCCCCGGGGTATTACTAATCAACCCTTTTGCATAACTGCCCCCCCGGGGTATTACTAATCACCCCTAGTGTATAACAGCTCTGGGGTATTACTAATCACCCCTAGTGTATAACAGCTCTGGGGTATTACTAATCACCCCTAGTGTATATCCGCTGCCGGGGTATCACTAATCACCCCTAGTGTACAACTGCCCCCGGGGTATTACTAATCACCCCTAGTGTATAACTGCCCCTGGGGTATTACTAATCACCCCTAGTGTAGAACTGCCCCACAAGGGTATAGTCTACACTGATATAATAGTAATGACATGAGGTAGTCACAGCCCCGCCCCCTGTATGATATCACTGCTATAGCAGTAATATAATGATGTTTTGCAGAGTCTCCACCATGAGGGTCCTGCTTCAGCTGCTGCCCCTCCTCTTTAGTCACGGCCTGGCTGCTCCAAGGACCGATAGCAGGTAAGTCATCTGCTGCACAATATAAAGGCAACAGCTTCTCTATATACCCCGAACCCCAACAGGATGAAATCCAGTGGATGAGACGGGCCGACACTGTGGAGACAACCCAGCCGATACTGGTCACTGAGGTCCATGATCCCACCGACCCCATCTGGGTGGCTTATGGCCTCAGCCCTCCTGGACCTCCTGCCATTCATAGTCACTGAGGTCCATGATCCCACCGACCCCATCTGGGTGGCTTATGGCCTCAGCCCTCCTTAGAAGTCCCCCAGGGGGATCAGTGCTGTGTATATAGAAGTCCCCCAGGGGGATCAGTTCTGTGTATATAGAAGTCCCCCAGGGGGATCAGTGCTGTGTATATAGAAGTCCCCCAGGGGGATCAGTGCTGTGTATATAGAAGTCCCCCAGGGAGATCAGTGCTGTGTATATAGAAGTCCCCCAGGGGGATCAGTGCTGTGTATATAGAAGTCCCCCAGGGGGATCAGTGCTGTGTATATAGAAGTCCCCCAGGGGGATCAGTGCTGTGTATATAGAAGTCCCCCAGGGGGATCAGTTCTGTGTATATAGAAGTCCCCCAGGGGGATCAGTTCTGTGTATATAGAAGTCCCCAGGGGGATCAGTGCTGTGTATATAGAAGTCCCCCAGGGGGATCAGTGCTGTGTATATAGAAGTCCCCCAGGGAGATCAGTGCTGTGTATATAGAAGTCCCCCAGGGGGATCAGTGCTGTGTATATAGAAGTCCCCCAGGGGGATCAGTGCTGTGTATATAGAAGTCCCCCAGGGGGATCAGTGCTGTGTATATAGAAGTCCCCCAGGGGGATCAGTTCTGTGTATATAGAAGTCCCCCAGGGGGATCAGTTCTGTGTATATAGAAGTCCCCCAGGGGGATCAGTGCTGTGTATATAGAAGTCCCCCAGGGGGATCAGTTCTGTGTATATAGAAGTCCCCCAGGGGGATCAGTGCTGTGTATATAGAAGTCCCCCAGGGGGATCAGTGCTGTGTATATAGAAGTCCCCTAGGGGGATCAGTGCTGTGTATATAGAAGTCCCCCAGGGGGATCAGTGCTGTGTATATAGAAGTCCCCCAGGGGGATCAGTGCTGTGTATATAGAAGTCCCCCAGGGAGATCAGTGCTGTGTATATAGAAGTCCCCCAGGGGGATCAGTGCTGTGTATATAGAAGTCCCCCAGGGGGATCAGTTCTGTGTATATAGAAGTCCCCCAGGGGGATCAGTGCTGTGTATATAGAAGTCCCCCAGGGGGATCAGTTCTGTGTATATAGAAGTCCCCCAGGGGGATCAGTGCTGTGTATATAGAAGTCCCCCAGGGGGATCAGTGCTGTGTATATAGAAGTCCCCCAGGGAGATCAGTGCTGTGTATATAGAAGTCCCCCAGGGGGATCAGTGCTGTGTATATAGAAGTCCCCCAGGGGGATCAGTGCTGTGTATATAGAAGTCCCCCAGGGGGATCAGTGCTTTGTATATAGGAGTCCCCAGGGGGGATCAGTGCTGTGTATATAGGAGTCCCCCAGGGGGATCAGTGCTGTGTATATAGAAGTCCCCCAGGGGGATCAGTGCTGTGTATATAAAAGTCCCCCAGGGGGATCAGTGCTGTGTATATAGAAGTCCCCCAGGGGGATCAGTGCTGTGTATATAGAAGTCCCCCAGGGGGATCAGTGCTGTGTATATAGAAGTCCCCCAGGGGGATCAGTGCTGTGTATATACAAGTCCCCCAGGGGGATCAGTGCTGTCTATATAGAAGTCCCCCAGGGGGATCAGTGCTGTGTATATAGAAGTCCCCCAGGGAGATCAGTGCTGTGTATATAGAAGTCTCCCAGGGGGATCAGTGCTGTGTATATACAAGTCCCCCAGGGGGATCAGTGCTGTCTATATAGAAGTCCCCCAGGGGGATCAGTGCTGTGTATATAGAAGTCCCCCAGGGGGATCAGTTCTGTGTATATAGAAGTCCCCCAGGGGGATCAGTTCTGTGTATATAGAAGTCCCCCAGGGGGATCAGTGCTGTGTATATAGAAGTCCCCCAGGGGGATCAGTGCTGTGTATATAGAAGTCCCCCAGGGGGATCAGTGCTGTGTATATAGAAGTCCCCCAGGGGGATCAGTGCTGTGTATATAGAAGTCCCCCAGGGGGATCAGTGCTGTGTATATAGAAGTCCCCCAGGGGGCTTCATATTACTGTAAGGGAAAGTTAAAAAAAGTGTTTTTATTAATAAAAAATCCCCTCCACTAATAAAAGTCTGAATCACCCCCCTTTTCCCATTTTACAAATAAATAAAGAAATAAACATGTTTGGTATCGCCGCATGCGTAATTGCCCGAACTATTAATTAATCACATTTTTGATCTCGCACGGTAAACGGCATCAGCGCAAAAAAATCCCAAAGTGCAAAATTGCGCATTTTTGGTCGCATCAAATCCAGAAAAATTGTAATAAAAAGTGATCAAAAAGTCGTATATGGGCAATCAGGGTACCGATAGAAAGAAGACATCATGGCGCAAAACATGACACCTCACACAGCCCCATAGACCAAAGGATAAAAGCGCTATAAGCCGGGAATAGAGCGATTGTAAGGAACGTATATTTGTTAACAATGGTTTTAATTTTTACAGGCCATCATATACAATATAAGTTATACATGTTATATATCGTTTTAATCGTAACAAATTTAGGAACATATATAACAAGTCAGTTTTACCCCAGGGCGAATGGCGTAAAAATGACCCCCCCCCCCCAAAGAAAAATAATTGCGTTTTTTTTTTTCAATTTCACTGCGCATATAATTTTTTTCTGGTTTCGCAGCATATTTTATGGAAAAATTTAGCCTGTCATTGCGAAGTACAATTAGTGACGCAAAAAAAAGGGCTCATGTGGGTCTGTAGGTGTAAAAATGCAAGTGCTATGGCCTTTTAAGCACAAGGAGGAAAAAACTGAAAGTTAGCCCGGTCCTTAAAGGGTTAAAAAGGCCAATTTTCCGGGGTTACGGGCCGAACTTCAGGGCACAGACTGGGAGCGGCTGCTGTCACATACGGATACTGATAATACATGGGAAATCTGCTAATCCACATTACATAACTGTACGGCCAAATATATTCCTATGGGGAACAAATATAAAGGGTTAAAATCCAATCCCACATGGCGACAACTAGTGATGAGCGAGCATGCTGGTCCGAGCTTGGTACTCGATGGAGTATTAGGGTACTTGATGGAGTATTAGGGTACTGGATGGAGTATTAGGGTACTCGATGGAGTATTAGGGTACTCGATGGAGTATTAGGGTACTGGATGGAGTATTAGGGTACTGGATGGAGTATTAGGGTACTGGATGGAGTATTAGGGTACTGGATGGAGTATTAGGGTACTGGATGGAGTATTAGGGTACTGGATGGAGTATTAGGGTACTTGATGGTACTCGTTACTCGGACGAGCATCTTGCGATACTCGAGGAAATCTCATCATCCGTTTCCTGTAAGTTTGGGCGCTATTTCTCAGCCAATAAACATGCAGGAGACTCTTTGGTGCATCCTGCGATGACGTGGGTCCCATACATGTCGATAGCAGCGATTGGTTGGCCAGATCAGATGACCCTGCCATATAAAACTGGGCGGGGGCAGTGCTGGCTTCAGACCCATGCTGTGAGAGATCAGAGACAGAGCTGCTGCTGGCAGGGGCGTAGCTAGGATTCATGGGGCCCCATAGCAAAAAACTGTATGGGGCCCCCCTACACACTAATATATATATATATATATATATATATATATATATATATATATATATGTATATATTCGGTGATGTGGCAAAGAAAAATCTCTTGTGGCCAGAGGCAGAATCCTGTGTGCAGCCACAACAGTGACTGGCAGAGAAGAAAGCCAATGTCTGCCTGTTCTGTCCATCCACTGTATATAACTATAACAGCCTATCAGGAGCCTCCTGGTTATATACATAGGTGCAGGAGCAGACTACCTTTTGCTTAACCCTCTATTTACTGCAGTATGTAAGTGACCCAGTGTTCTCCTACATGCTGCAACACAAAGGGTTAATACAGAAGACAATTAGCTCTCTCCTTCACTGATAACCCCTGACCTCTGAGAACAGAGGTCAGAGGTTATCAGAGTAGTGAGGCAGAGAGCTAATTATTAACCCTTTTGTTTGTGTTGCAGCATGTAAGAGAACACTGGGTCATTTACACACTTCAGTACATAAGAGGTTAAAATGAAGAGTTTTTTCCGTCCCAACATGTTTTTCTTTTCTACACTTTAAGCTAAAAGTCCCAATATTGTGGTGACTATTCCCCAGGTGTTCACGGACAGTGACGTCCCCAACCAGCTCAGCCGTGTTAGAAATAACCAGATCCGGCAGCCGTCACTTCTAGTCGGCTCCTCCACAAACTGGCCCAGAAAATTATCCTGCAGGAGGGTAAAAAATTCCCCCCCTTTGTGGATTTAGCTGAACCGTGACCCCAATCTATATCTGGGTAGTTGTCCCCATTACCACTACTGTCCCCTCCCGGGCAGCCCGCTGTATTTGTCTATTCAACTGGCCATCTACCCCCTCAGTAATGTTGGGGGGTCTATAGATTACACCAAGAATAATTTTTCACTCTTTACCTCCTTCTGTAGTTCTACCCACAATGCTTCCACATCATCACAGTCATCGCCCACTATTGCATCTGTTACACTCACTTTATTATCATTTCTAACATACAAACATACTCCTCCTCCTCCTGCCCACCCTGTCCTTATACCATACAGACATACTCCTCCTCCTCCTGCCCACCCTGTCCTTATACCATACAGACATACTCCTCCTCCTGCCGGCCCTGTCCTTATACCATACAGACATACTCCTCCTCCTGCCCGCCCTGTCCTTATACCATACAGACATACTCCTCCTCCCCCTGCCCACCCTGTCCTTATACCATACAGACATACTCCTCCCCCCCTTCTGCCCACCCTGTCCTTATACTATACAGACATACTCCTCCTCCTGCCTACCCTGTCCTTATACCATACAGACATACTCCTCCTCCCCCTGCCCACCCTGTCCTTATACCATACAGACATACTCCTCCTCCTGCCCACCCTGTCCTTATACCATACAGACATACTCCTCCTCCTGCCCACCCTGTCCTTATACCATACAGACATACTCCTCCTCCTGCCCACCCTGTCCTTATACCATACAGACATACTCCTCCTCCCCTTGCCCACCCTGTCCTTATACCATACAGACATACTCCTCCTCCTGCCCGCCCTGTCCTTATACCATACAGACATACTCCCCCTCCCCTTCTGCCCACCCTGTCCTTATACCATACAGACATACTCCTCCCCCCCTTCTGCCCACCCTGTCCTTATACCATACAGACATACTCCTCCTCCTGCCCGCTCTGTCCTTATACCATACAGACATACTGCTCCTCCTGCCCGCCCTGTCCTTATACCATACAGACATACTGCTTCTCCTGCCCGCCCTGTCCTTATACCATACAGACATACTCCTCCTCCTCCTGCCCACCCTGTCCTTATACCATACAGACATACTCCTCCTCCTGCCCGCTCTGTCCTTATACCATACAGACATACTCCCCCTCCCCTTCTGCCCACCCTGTCCTTATACCATACAGACATACTCCCCCTCCCCTTCTGCCCACCCTGTCCTTATACCATACAGACATACTGCTCCTCCTGCCCGCCCTGTCCTTATACCATACAGACATACTGCTCCTCCTGCCCGCCCTGTCCTTATACCATACAGACATACTCCTCCTCCTCCTGCCCACCCTGTCCTTATACCATACAGACATACTCCTCCTCCTGCCCACCCTGTCCTTATACCATACAGACATACTCCCCCTCCCCTTCTGCCCACCCTGTCCTTATACCATACAGACATACTCCCCCTCCCCTTCTGCCCACCCTGTCCTTATACCATACAGACATACTCCTCCTCCCCTTCTGCCCACCCTGTCCTTATACCATACAGACATACTCCTCCTCCTGCCCACCCTGTCCTTATACCATACAGACATACTGCTCCTCCTCCTGCCCACCCTGTCCTTATACCATACAGACATACTGCTCCTCCCCCTGCCCGCCCTGTCCTTATACCATACAGACATACTCCTCCTCCCCCTGCCCGCCCTGTCCTTATACCATACAGACATGCTCCTCCTCCCCTTCTGCCACCCTGTCCTTATACCATACAGACATACTCCTCCTCCCCCTGCCCGCCCTGTCCTTATACCATACAGACATACTCCTCCTCCCCCTGCCCACCCTGTCCTTATACCATACAGACATGCTCCTCCTCCCCTTCTGCCCTCCCGGTCCTTATACCATACAGACATACTCCTCCTCCTGCCCGCCCTGTCCTTATACCATACAGACATACTCCTCCTCCTGCCCACCCTGTCCTTATACCATACAGACATACTCCTCCTCCTCCTGCCCACCCTGTCCTTATACCTTACAGACATACTCCTCCTCCTGCCCACCCTGTCCTTATACCATACAGACATACTCCTCCTCCTGCCCACCCTGTCCTTATACCATACAGACATACTCCTCCTCCTGCCCACCTGGTTCTTATACCATACAGACATACTCCTCCTCCCCTTCTGCCCACCCTGTCCTTATACCATACAGACATACTCCTCCTCCTGCCCGCCTTGTCCTTATACCATACAGACATACTCCTCCTCCCCCTGCCCGTCCTGTCCTTATACCATACAGACATACTCCTCCTCCTGCCCGCCCGGTCCTTATACCATACAGACATACTGCTCCTCCTGCCCGCCCTGTCCTTATACCATACAGACATACTCCTCCTCCTCCTGCCCACCCTGTCCTTATACCATACAGACATACTCCCCCTCCCCTTCTGCCCACCCTGTCCTTATACCATACAGACATACTCCCCCTCCCCTTCTGCCCACCCTGTCCTTATACCATACAGACATACTGCTCCTCCTCCTGCCCACCCTGTCCTTATACCATACAGACATACTGCTCCTCCTCCTGCCCACCCTGTCCTTATACCATACAGACATACTGCTCCTCCCCTTCTGCCACCCTGTCCTTATACCATACAGACATACTCCTCCTCCCCCTTCCCGCCCTGTCCTTATACCATACAGACATACTCCTCCTCCTCCTGCCCACCCTGTCCTTATACCTTACAGACATACTCCTCCTCCTGCCCACCCTGTCCTTATACCATACAGACATACTCCTCCTCCTGCCCACCCTGTCCTTATACCATACAGACATACTCCTCCTTCTGCCCACCCTGTCCTTATACCATACAGACATACTCCTCCTCCCCTTCTGCCCGCCCAGTCCTTATACCATACAGACATACTCCTCCTCCTGCCCGCCCTGTCCTTATACCATACAGACATACTCCTCCTCCTGCCCACCCTGTCCTTATACCATACAGACATACTCCTCCTCCTGCCCGCCCGGTCCTTATACCATACAGACATACTCCTGCTCCTGCCCACCCTGTCCTTATACCATACAGACATACTCCTCCTCCCCTTCTGCCCACCCTGTCCTTATACCATACAGACATACTCCTGCTCCTGCCCGCCCGGTCCTTATACCATACAGACATACTCCTCCTCCTGCCCACCCTGTCCTTATACCATACAGACATACTCCTCCTCCCCCTGCCCGCCCTGTCCTTATACCATACAGACATACTCCTCCTCCTGCCCACCCTGTCCTTATACCATACAGACATACTCCTCCTCCTGCCCACGCTGTCCTTATACCATACAGACATACTCCTCCTCCCCCTGCCCGTCCCGTCCTTATACCATACAGACATACTCCTCCTCCCCTTCTGCCCACCCTGTCCTTATACCATACAGACATACTCCTCCCCCTGCCCACCCTGTCCTTATACCATACAGACATATTCCTCCTCCTCCTGCCCACCCTGTCCTTATACCATACAGACATACTCCTCCTCCCCCTGCCCACCCTGTCCTTATACCATACAGACATACTCCTCCTGCCCACCCTGTCCTTATACCATACAGACATACTCCTCCTCCCCTTCTGCCCACCCTGTCCTTATACCATACAGACATACTCCTCCTCCTCCTCCTGCCCACCCGGTCCTTATACCATACAGACATACTCCTCCTCCTCCTCCTGCCCACCCGGTCCTTATACCATACAGACATACTCCTACCCCTGCCCACCCTGTCCGTATACCATACAGACATACTCCTCCTCCTCCTCCTGCCCACCCTGTCCTTATACCATACAGACATACTCCTCCTCCCTTCTGAACAATGTAAATCCCTGACTATTGACAGCCCAGTCATGTGAGGAGTCCAGCCATGTCTCAGTCACACCAACCACATGAATGGACTCCTCCAGCACCCAGGCCTCCAGCTCCCCCATCTTGCTGCTAGACTTCTGGCATTAGTGACCATACACTTTATATTACCATCGTGTTTAACCGCTTCATTATAAGAAATGGGATTTATTACAGTGCTGTGGCTACAATTGCGATGCCCTGGCTCCTGGGGGCCACTCCGCAGAGTAGATCTCACCCAGATGAGAATCTTGAGACTTGAGACAGGAACACAGCCAGAAATACTTCTTGTGGAACTGGAGCAGCAGAGCACACGCAGGCCTCTCTCTTTAGACAGGGGAGAGAGAACATACACTTGTCTCCCTGAAGGTGGAAGACAAGACTGAGGTAGAACAGGAAGTCACATGGTAACCCCAGCCAAAGCTCGATGACCATTGGGGGTACCATGGAAACGGGCAGTCATGTGACATCCAGCCATTGCATCATCACACCATTAGGCATATACAGAGAAATATACATGAGAAGTACCATCCTTGAACACTAGGGGGGCAACATAATACCATTAGACACTGATACCTGAATATACATGCAATAAATGAATGGAATAGCAGATCTGAATACTGAGAAGGGGGACACAATACACGCAGTTTGCAGTGGACCATAGCTTTCCAGAACAGAACTGGTTGTAATGAAAGTGTGAGCATAAGAGGGGCTGTTCTGGGACACTGCACAATCATCCCCACTGCTCATCCGCAACATATGGATGTCCCTATCCACTTCTCTTATCCTCATCCCCCCCCACAGGACCCTTCTCCCTATCCACTGCTCTTATCCTCCCCCCACAGGACCCTCCTCCCTATCCACTGCTCTTATCCTCCCCCTCCCCCCACAGGACCCTTCTCCCTATCCACTGCTCTTATCCTCCCCCTCCCCCCACAGTACCCTTCTCCCTATCCACTGCTCTTATCCTCCCCCACAGGACCCTTCTCCATATCCACTGCTCTTATCCTCCCCACAGGACCCTTCTCCCTATCCACTACTCTTATCCTCCTCCCACAGGACCCTTCTCCCTATCCACTGCTCTTATCCTCCCCCCACAGGACCCTTCTCCCTATCCACTGCTCTTATCCTCCCCCACAGGACCCTTCTCCCTATCCACTGCTCTTATCCTCCCCACAGGACCCTTCTCCCTATCCACTGCTCTTATCCTCATCCCCCCCCCACAGGACCCTTCTCCCTATCCACTGCTCTTATCCTCCCCCCACAGGACCCTTCTCCTTATCCACTGCTCTTATCCTCCCCCCACAGGACCCTCCTCCCTATCCACTGCTCTTATCCTCCCCCCACAGGACCCTTCTCCCTATCCACTGCTCTTATCCTCCCCCCACAGGACCCTTCTCCCTATCCCACTGCTCTTATCCTCCCCCCACAGGACCCTTCTCCCTATCCACTGCTCTTATCCTCCCCCACAGGACCCTTCTCCCTATCCACTGCTCTTATCCTCCCCCCACAGGACCCTTCTCCCTATCCACTGCTCTTATCCTCCCCCCACAGGACCCTCCTCCTTATCCCCTGCTCTTATCCTCCCCCTCCCCCCACAGGACCCTGCTCCCTATCCACTGCTCTTATCCTCCCCCACAGGACCCTTCTCCCTATCCACTGCTCTTATCCTCCCCCTCCCCCCACAGGACCCTTCTCCCTATCCACTTCTCTTATCCTCATCCCCCCCCCACAGGACCCTTCTCCCTATCCACTGCTCTTATCCTCCCCCACAGGACCCTTCTCCCTATCCACTGCTCTTATCCTCCCCCACAGGACCCTTCTCCCTATCCACTGCTCTTATCCTCCCTCCACAGGACCCTTCTCCCTATCCACTGCTCTTATCCTCCCCCCACAGGACCCTTCTCCCTATCCACTGCTCTTATCCTCCCCCACAGGACCCTTCTCCCTATCCACTGCTCTTATCCTCCCCCACAGGACCCTTCTCCCTATCCACTGCTCTTATCCTCCCCCACAGGACCCTTCTCCTTATCCACTGCTCTTATCCTCCCCCACAGGACCCTTCTCCTTATCCACTGCTCTTATCCTCCCCCCACAGGACCCTTCTCCCTATCCACTGCTCTTATCCTCCCCCCACAGGACCCTTCTCCCCTATCCACATGCTCTTATCCTCCCCCACAGGACCCTTCTCCCTATCCACTGCTCTTATCCCCCCCCCCCCCACAGGACACTTCTCCCTATCCACTGCTCTTATCCTCCCCACAGGACCCTTCTCCCTATCCACTGCTCTTATCCTCCCCCCCACAGGACCCTTCTCCCTATCCACTGCTCTTATCTTCCCCCACAGGACCCTTCTCCCTATCCACTGCTCTTATCCTCCCCCGCAGGACCCTTCTCCCTATCCACCGCTCTTATCCTCCCCCACAGGACCCTTCTCCTTATCCACTGCTCTTATCCTCCCCCCACAGGACCCTTCTCCCTATCCACTGCTCTTATCCTCCCCCACAGGACCCTTCTCCTTATCCACTGCTCTTATCCTCCCCCCACAGGACCCTTCTCCCTATCCACTGCTCTTATCCTCCTCCACAGGACCCTTCTCCCTATCCACCGCTCTTATCCTCCCCCACAGGACCCTTCTCCTTATCCACTGCTCTTATCCTCCCCCCACAGGACCCTTCTCCCTATCCACTGCTCTTATCCTCCCCCACAGGACCCTTCTCCCTATCCACTGCTCTTATCCTCCCCCCACAGGACCCTTCTCCCTATCCACTGCTCTTATCCTCCCCCCACAGGACCCTTCTCCCTATCCACTGCCGCTTATCCTCCCCCCACAGGGACCCTTCTCCTTATCCACTGCTCTTATCCTCCCCCCCTCCCCCACAGGACCCTTCTTCCTATCCACTGCTCTTATCCTCCCCCACAGGACCCTTCTCCCTACCACTGCTCTTATCCTCCCCCACAGGACCCTTCTCCATATCCACTGCTCTTATCCTCCTCCCCACAGGACCCTTTCTCCCTATCCACTGCTCTTATCCCTCCCCCCACAGGACCCTTCTCCCTATCCACTGCGCTTATCCTCCCCCCCCCCCCCCACAGGACCCTTCTCCCTATCCACTGCTCTTATCCTCCTCCCCCACAGGACCCTTCTCCCTATACACTGCTCTTATCCTCCCCACAGGAGACCCTCCTCCCTATCCACTGGTCTTATCCTCCCCCACAGGACCCGTCTCCCTTCCACTGGTCTTATCCTCCCCCCACAGACCCTTCTCCTTATCCACTGCTCTTATCCTAACCCCCCCCCCCCCCCACAGGACCCTTCTCCCTATCCACTGCTCTTATCCTCCCCCCACAGGACCCTTCTCCCTATCCACTGCTCTTATCCTCCCCCACAGGACCCTTCTTCCTATCCACTGCTCTTATCCTCCCCCACAGGACCCTTCTCTTTATCCACCGCTCTTATCCTCCCTCCCCCCACAGGACCCTTCTCCCTATCCACTGCTCTTATCCTCCCCCACAGGACCCTTCTCCCTATCCACTGCTCTTATCCTCCCCCCACAGGACCCTCCTCCCTATCCACTGCTCTTATCCTCCCCCACAGGACCCTTCTCCCAATCCACTGCTCTTATCCTCCCCCACAGGACCCTTCTTCCTATCCACTGCTCTTATCCTCCCCCACAGGACCCTTCTCCCTATCCACTGCTCTTATCCTCCCCCACAGGACCCTTCTCCATATCCACTGCTCTTATCCTCCTCCCACAGGACCCTTCTCCCTATCCACTGCTCTTATCCTCCCCCCACAGGACCCTTCTCCCTATCCACTGCTCTTATCCTCCCCCACCCCCCCCCACAGGACCCTTCTCCCTATCCACTGCTCTTATCCTCCCCCCACAGGACCCTTCTCCCTATCCACTGCTCTTATCCTCCCCCACAGGACCCTCCTCCCTATCCACTGGTCTTATCCTCCCCCACAGGACCCTTCTCCCTATCCACTGGTCTTATCCTCCCCCCACAGGACCCTTCTCCTTATCCACTGCTCTTATCCTACCCCCCCCCCCCCCCCCCACAGGACCCTTCTCCCTATCCACTGCTCTTAATCCTCCCCCCACAGGACCCTTCTCCCTATCCACTGCTCTTATCCTCCCCCACAGGACCCTTCTTCCTATCCACTGCTCTTATCCTCCCCCACAGGACCCTTCTCCTTATCCACCGCTCTTATCCTCCCTCCCCCCACAGGACCCTTCTCCCTATCCACTGCTCTTATCCTCCCCCACAGGACCCTTCTCCCTATCCACTGCTCTTATCCTCCCCCCACAGGACCCTCCTCCCTATCCACTGCTCTTATCCTCCCCCACAGGACCCTTCTCCCAATCCACTGCTCTTATCCTCCCCCACAGGACCCTCCTCCCTATCCACTGCTCTTATTCTCCCCCCACAGGACCCTTCTCCCTATCCACTGCTCTTATCCTCTCCCCACAGGACCCTTCTCTCTATCCACTGCTCTTATCCTCCTCCCACAGGACGCTTCTCCTTTTCCACTGCTCTTATCCCCCCCCCTCCCCCACAGGACCCTTCTCCCTATCCACTGGTCTTATCCTCCCCCACAGGACCCTTCTCCCTATCCACTGCTCTTATCCTCCCCCCACAGGACCCTTCTCCCTATCCACTGCTCTTATCCTCCCCCACAGGACCCTTCTCCCTATCCACTGCTCTTATCCTCCCCCACAGGACCCTTCTCCCTATCCACTGCTCTTATCCTCCCCACAGGACCCTTCTCCTTATCCACTGCTCTTATCCTCCCCCACAGGACCCTTCTCCTTATCCACTGCTCTTATCCTCCCCCCCCACAGGACCCTCCTCCCTATCCACTGCTCTTATCCTCCCCCACAGGACCCTTCTCCCTATCCACTGCTCTTATCCAACCCCCACAGGACCCTTCTCCTTATCCACTGCTCTTATCCTCCCCCACAGGACCCTTCTCCCTATCCACTGCTCTTATCCTCCCCCCACAGGACCCTTCTCCCTATCCACTGCTCTTATCCTCCCCCACAGGACCCTTCTCCCTATCCACTGCTCTTATCCTCCCCCCCCACAGGAACCTTCTCCCTATCCACTGCTCTTATCTTCCCCCACAGGACCCTTCTCCCTATCCACTGCTCTTATCCTCCCCCACAGGAACCCTTCTCCCTATCCACTGCTCTTATCCTCCCCCCACAGGACCCTTCTCCCTATCCACTGCTCTTATCCTCCCCCCACAGGACCCTTCTCCCTATCCACTGCTCTTATCCTCCCCCCACAGGACCATTCTCCCTATCCACTGGTCTTATCTCCCCCCCCCCCCCACAGGACCCTTCTCCCTATCCACTGCTCTTATCCTCCCCCCACAGGACCCTTCTCCTTATCCACTGCTCTTATCCTCCCCCCACAGCACCCTTCTCCCTATCCACTGCTCTTATCCTCCCCCACAGGACCCTTCGCCCTATCCACTGCTCTTATCCTCCCCCACAGGAACCTTCTCCCTATCCACTGCTCTTATCCATCCCCCCCCCACAGGACCCTTCTCCCTATCCACTGCTCTTATCCTCCCCCCCACAGGACCCTTCTCCCTATCCACTGCTCTTATCCTCCCCCACAGGACCCTTCTCCCTATCCACTGCTCTTATCCTCCCCCCACAGGACCCTCCTCCTTATCCCCTGCTCTTATCCTCCCCCCCCCCCCCCAGGACCCTTCTCCTTATCCTCCCCCACAGGACCCTCCTCCTTATCCCCTGCTCTTATCCCCCCCCCCCCACAGGACCCTTCTCCCTATCCACTGCTCTTATCCTCCCCCCTCCCCCACAGGACCCTTCTCCCTATCCACTGCTCTTATCCTCCCCCACAGACCCTTCTCCTTATCCACTGCTCTTATCCTCCACCCCACGGACCCTTCTCCCTATCCACTGCTCGTATTCCTCCCCCCACAGGACCCTTCTCCCTATCCTCTGCTCTTATCCTCCCCCCACAGGACCCTTCTCCCTATCCACTGCTCTTATCCTCCCCCCACAGGACCCTTCTCCTTATCCACTGCTCTTATCCTCCCCCCACAGGACCCTCCTCCTTATCCTCCCCCACAGGACCCTTCTCCCTATCCACTGCTCTTATCCTCCCCCCACAGGACCCTTCTCCCTATCCACTGCTCTTATCCTCCCCCCACAGGACCCTTCTCCCTATCCACTGCTCTTATCCTCACCCCCCCCCCCCCCACACACAGGACCCTTCTCCCTATCCACTGCTCTTATCCTCCCCCCCCCCACACACAGGACCCTTCATCCCTATCCACTGCTCTTATCCTCCCCCACAGGACCTTCTCCCTATCCACTGCTCTTATCCTCCCCCACAGGACCCTTCTCCCTATCCCCTGCTCTTATCCTCCCCCCACAGGACCCTTCTCCCTATCCACTGCTCTTATCCTCCCCCTCCCCCCACAGGACCCTTCTTCCTATCCACTGCTCTTATCCTCCCCCCACAGGACCCTTCTCCCTATCCACTGCTCTTATCCTCCCCCACAGGACCCTTCCCCCTTATCCACTGCTCTTATCCTCCCCCACAGGACCCTTCTCCCTATCCACTGCTCTTATCCTCCCCCCCCCACAGGACCCTTCTCCCTATCCACTGCTCTTATCCTCCCCCCCCCCCCCCACACAGACCCTTCTCCCTATCCACTGCTCTTATCCTCCCCCACAGGACCCTTCTCCCTATCCCTGCTCTTATCCTCACCCCTCCCCCCACAGGACCCTTCTTCCTATCCACCGCTCTTTCCTCCCCCCACAGGACCCTTCTCCCTATCCCTGCTCTTATCCTCCCCCACAGGACCCTCCGCCCTATCCACTGCTCTTATCCTCCCCCCCACAGGACCCTTCTCCCTATCCACTGCTCTTATCCTCCCCCCAGGACCCTTCTCCTATCCACTGCTCTTATCCTCCCCCACAGGACCCTCCTCCCTATCCACTGCTCTTATCCTCCCCCCCCACAGGACCCTTCTCCCTATCCACTGCTCTTATCCTCCCCCACAGGACCCTTCTCCCTATCCACTGCTCTTATCCTCCCCCACAGGACCCTTCTCCCTATCCACTGCTCTTATCCTCCCCCACAGGACCCTTCTCCTTATCCACTGCTCTTATCCTCCCCACAGGACCCTTCTCCTTATCCACTGCTCTTATCCTCCCCCCACAGGACCCTTCTCCCTACCCACTGCTCTTATCCTCCCCCACAGGACCCTTCTCCCTATCCACTGCTCTTATCCTCCCCCACAGGACCCTTCTCCCTATCCACTGCTCTTATCCTCCCCCCCCACAGGACCCTTCTCCCTATCCACTGCTCTTATCCTCCCCCCACAGGACCCTCCTCCTATCCACTGACTCTTATCCTCCCCCACAGGACCCTTCTCCCTATCCACTGCTCTTATCCTCCCCCCACAGGACCCTTCTCCCTATCCACTGCTCTTATCCTCCCCCACAGGACCCTTCTCCCCTATCCACTGCTCTTATCCTCCCCCCCACAGGACCCTTCTCCCCTATCCACTGCTCTATCCTCCCCCCCCCCCCCACAGGACCCCTTCTCCCTATCCACCTGCTCTTATCTTCCCCCCCCCCCCCCCACAGGACCCTTCTCCCTATCCACTGCTCTTATCCTCCCCCAACAGGACCCTTCTCCCTATCCACTGGTCTTATCCTCCCCCACAGGACCCTTCTCCCTATCCACTGCTCTTATCCTCCCCCACAGGACCCTTCTCCCTATCCACTGCTCTCATCCTCCCCCACAGGACCCTTCTCCCTATCCACTGCTCTTATCCTCCCCCACAGGACCCTTCTCCCTATCCACTGCTCTTATCCTCCCCCACAGGACCCTTCTCCCTATCCACTGCTCTTATCCTCCCCCCACAGGACCCTTCTCCCTATCCACCGCTCTTATCCTCCCCCACAGGACCCTTCTCCCTATCCACTGCTCTTATCCTCCTCCCCCCCCACAGGACCCTTCTCCTTATCCACTGCTCTTATTCTCCCCCCCTACAGGACCCTCCTCCCTATCCACTGCTCTTATCCTCCCCCCACAGGACCCTCCTCCCTATCCACTGCTCTTATCCTCCCCACAGGAACCCTTCTCCTAGCCACTGCTCTTATCCTCCCCCCCCCCCTCCCCACAGGACCCTTCTCCCTATCCACTGCTCTTATCCTCCCCACAGGACCTCCTCCCTATCCACTGCTCTTATCCTCCCCCACAGGACCCTTCTCCTACCCACTGCTCTTATCCTCCCCCCACAGGACCCTTCTCCCTATCCACTGCTCTTATCCTCCCCCACAGGACCCTTCTCCCTATCCACTGCTCTTATCCTCCCCCACGACCCTTCTCCCTATCCACTGCTCTTATCCTCCCCCCACAGGACCCTTCTCCGTATCCACTGCTCTTATCCTCCCCCCTCCCCCACAGGACCCTTCTCCTTACCCACTGCTCTTATCCTCCCCCACAGGACCCTTCTCCCTATCCACTGCTCTTATCCTCCCCCCCCCCCACAGGACCCTTCTCCCTATCCACTGCTCTTATCCTCCCCCCACAGGACCCTTCTCCCTATCCACTTGCTCTATATCCTCCCCCCCCCCCCCACAGGACCCTTCTCCCTATCCACTGCTCTTATCTTCCCCCCCCCCCCCCCCACAGGACCCTTCTCCCTATCCACTGCTCTTATCCTCCCCCAACAGGACCTTTCTCCCTATCCACTGGTCTTATCCTCCCCCACAGGACCCTTCTCCTTATCCACTGCTCTCATCCTCCCCCACAGGACCCTTCTCCCTATCCACTGGTCCCCCACAGGACCCTTCTCCCTATCCACTGCTCTCTTCCTCCCCCACAGGACCCTTCTCCTTATCCACTGCTCTTATCCTCCCCCACAGGACCCTTCTCCCTATCCACTGCTCTTATCCTCCCCCACAGGACCCTTCTCCCTATCCACTGCTCTTATCCTCCCCCCCACAGGACCCTTCTCCCTATCCACTGCTCTTATCCTCCCCCCACAGGACCCTCCTCCCTATCCACTGCTCTTATCCTCCCCCACAGGACCCTTCTCCCAATCCACTGCTCTTATCCTCCCCCCCCCCCCCCCCCCACAGGACCCTTCTCCCTATCCACTGCTCTTATCCTCCTCCCCCCCCACAGGACCCTTCTCCTTATCCACTGCTCTTATTCTCCCCCCCCACAGGACCCTCCTCCCTATCCACTGCTCTTATCCTCCCCCACAGGACCCTTCTCCCTATCCACTGCTCTTATCCTCCCCCCCCCTCCCCCACAGGACCCTTCTCCCTATCCACTGCTCTTATCCTCCCCCACAGGACCCTCCTCCCTATCCACTGCTCTTATCCTCCCCCACAGGACCCTTCTCCCTATCCACTGCTCTTATCCTCCCCCCACAGGACCCTTCTCCCTATCCACTGCTCTTATCCTCCCCCCCACAGGACCCTTCTCCCTATCCACTGCTCTTATCCTCCCCCCACAGGACCCTTCTCCCTATCCACTGCTCTTATCCTCCCCCACAGGACCCTTCTCCCTATCCACTGCTCTTATCCTCCCCCCACAGGACCCTTCTCCCTATCCACTGCTCTTATCCTCCCCCCACAGGACCCTTCTCCTTATCCACTGCTCTTATCCTCCCCCCCCCCCCCACAGGACCCTTCTCCCTATCCACTGCTCTTATCCTCCCCCACAGGACCCTTCTCCCTATCCACTGCTCTTATCCTCCCCCCACAGGACCCTTCTCCCTATCCACTGCTCTTATCCTCCACCACAGGACCCTTCTCCCTATCCACTGCTCTTATCCTCCCCCACAGGACCCTTCTCCCTATCCACTGCTCTTATCCTCCCCCACAGGACCCTTCTCCCTATCCACCGCTCTTATCCTCCCCCACAGGACCCTTCTCCCTATCCACTGCTCTTATCCTCCCCCACAGGACCCTTCTCCCTATCCACTGCTCTTATCCTCCCCCACATGACCCTTCTCCCTATCCACTGCTCTTATCCTCCCCCACAGGACCCTTCTCCCTATCCACTGCTCTTATCCTCCCCCACATGACCCTTCTCCCTATCCACTGCTCTTATCCTCCCCCACAGGACCCTTCTCCCTATCCACTGCTCTTATCCTCCCCCACAGGACCCTTCTCCCTATCCACTGCTCTTATCCTCCCCCCACAGGACCCTTCTCCTTATCCACTGCTCTTATCCTCCCCCCACAGGACCCTTCTCCTTATCCACTGCTCTTATCCTCCCCCCACAGGACCCTCCTCCCTATCCACTGCTCTTATCCTCCCCCCACAGGACCCTTCTCCCTATCCACTGCTCTTATCCTCCCCACAGGACCCTTCTCCCTATCCACTGCTCTTATCCTGCCCCCACAGGACCCTTCTCCCTATCCACTGCTCTTATCCTCCCCCACAGGACCCTTCTCCCTATCCACTGCTCTTATCCTCCCCCACAGGACCCTTCTCCCTATCCCCTGCTCTTATCCTCCCCCACAGGACCCTTCTCCCTATCCACTGCTCTTATCCTCCCCCTCCCCCCCACAGGACCCTTCTCCCTATCCACTGCTCTTATCCTCCCCCCACAGGACCCTTCTCCCTATCCACTACTCTTATCCTCCCCCCCACAGGACCCTTCTCCTTATCCACTGCTCTTATCCTCCCCCCACAGGACCCTTCTCCCTATCCACTGCTCTTATCCTCCCCCACAGGACCCTTCTCCCAATCCACTGCTCTTATCCTCCCCCCCCCCCCCCACAGGACCCTTCTCCTTATCCACTGCTCTTATCCTTCCCCACAGGACCCTTCTCCCTATCCACTGCTCTTAACCTCCCCCCACAGGACCCTCCTCCTTATCCACTGCTCTTATCCTCCCCCCACAGGACCCTTCTCCCTATCCACTGCTCTTATCCTCCCCCCACAGGACCCTTCTCCCTATCCACTGCTCTTATCCTCCCCCCACAGGACCCTTCTCCTTATCCACTGCTCTTATCCTCCCCCCACAGGACCCTTCTCCTTATCCACTGCTCTTATCCTCCCCCCACAGGACCCTTCTCCCTATCCACTGCTCTTATCCTCCCCCCACAGGACCCTTCTCCCTATCCACTGCTCTTATCCTCCCCCACAGGACCCTTCTCCTTATCCACTGCTCTTATCCTCCCCCCCACAGGACCCTTCTCCCTATCCACTGCTCTTATCCTCCCCCACAGGACCCTTCCCCCTATCCACTGCTCTTATCCTCCCCCCACAGGACCCTTCTCCCTATCCACTGCTCTTATCCTCACCCCCCCACAGGACCCTTCTCCCTATCCACTGCTCTTATCCTCCCCCACAGGACCCTTCTCCCTATCCACTGCTCTTATCCTCCCCCACAGGACCCTTCTCCCTATCCACTGCTCTTATCCTCCCCCACAGGACCCTTCTCCCTATCCACTGCTCTTATCCTCCCCCCACAGGACCCTTCTCCCTATCCACTGCTCTTATCCTCCCCCTCCCCCCACAGGACCCTTCTCCCTATCCACTGCTCTTATCCTCCCCCTCCCCCCACAGGACCCTTCTCCCTATCCACTGCTCTTATCCTCCCCCTCCCCCCACAGGACCCTTCTCCCTATCCCCTGCTCTTATCCTCCCCCCACAGGACCCTTCTCCCTATCCACTGCTCTTATCCTTCCCCACAGGACCCTCCTCCTTATCCTCCCCCCACAGGACCCTTCTCCCTATCCACTGCTCTTATCCTCCCCCACAGGACCCTTCTCCCTATCCACTGCTCTTATCCTCCCCCACAGGACCCTTCTCCCTATCCACTGCTCTTATCCTCCCCCCACAGGACCCTTCTCCTTATCCACTGCTCTTATCCTCCCCCCCCCCCCCCACAGGACCCTTCTCCCCATCCACTGCTCTTATCCTCCCCCACAGGACCCTTCTCCCTATCCACTGCTCTTATCCTCCCCCACAGGACCCTTCTCCCTATCCACTGCTCTTATCCTCCCCCCACAGGACCCTTCTCCCTATCCACTGCTCTTATCCTCCCCCCACAGGACCCTTCTCCCTATCCACCGCTCTTATCCTCCCCCTCCCCCCACAGGACCCTTCTCCCTATCCACTGCTCTTATCCTCCCCCCACAGGACCCTTCTCCCTATCCACTGCTCTTATCCTCCCCCACAGGACCCTCCTCCCTATCCACTGTTCTTATCCTCCTCCACAGAACCCTTCTCCCTATCCACTGCTCTTATCCTCCCCCACAGGACCCTTCTCCCTATCCACTGCTCTTATCCTCCCCCCACAGGACCCTTCTCCCTATCCACTGCTCTTATCCTCCCCCCCCCCTCCCCCACAGGACCCTTCTCCCTATCCACCGCTCTTATCCTCCCCCACAGGACCCTTCTCCCTATCCACTGCTCTTATCCTCCCCCACAGGACCCTTCTCCCTATCCACTGCTCTTATCCTCCCCCCACAGGACCCTTCTCCCTATCCACTGCTCTTATCCTCCCCCCACAGGACCCTTCTCCCTATCCACTGCTCTTATCCTCATCCCCCACAGGACCCTTCTCCTTATCCACTGCTCTTATCTTCCCCCACAGGACCCTTCTCCCTATCCACTGCTCTTATCCTCCCCCCACAGGACCCTTCTCCCTATCCACTGCTCTTATCCTCCCCCACAGGACCCTTCTCCCTATCCACTGCTCTTACCCGCCCCCCCCCCCCCCCACAGGACCCTTCTCCCTATCCACTGCTCTTATCCTCCCCCCACAGGACCCTTCTCCCTATCCACTGCTCGTATCCTCCCCCCACAGGACCCTTCTCCCTATCCACTGCTCTTATCCTCCCCCCACAGGACCCTTCTCCCTATCCACTGCTCTTATCCTCCCCCACAGGACCCTTCTCCCTATCCACTGCTCTTATCCTCCCCCCCACAGGACCCTTCTCCCTATCCACTGCTCTTATCCTCCCCCGCAGGACCCTTCTCCCTATCCACTGCTCTTATCCTCCCCCCACCCCCCCACAGGACTCTTCCCCCTATCCACTGCTCTTATCCTCCCCCACAGGACCCTTCTCCCTATCCACTGCTCTTATCCTCCCCCCACAGGACCCTTCTCCCTATCCACTGCTCTTATCCTCCCCCCCACAGGACCCTTCTCCCTATCCACTGCTCTTATCCTCCCCCACCGGACCCTTCTCCCTATCCACTGCTCTTATCCTCCCCCACAGGACCCTTCTCCCTATCCACTGCTCTTATCCTCCCCCACAGGACCCTTCTCCCTATCCACTGCTCTTATCCTCCCCCACAGGACCCTCCTCCTTATCCACTGCTCTTATCCTCCCCCCACAGGACCCTTCTCCCTATCCACTGCTCTTATCCTCCCCCACAGGACCCTTCTCCCTATCCACTGCTCTTATCCTCCCCCCACAGGACCCTTCTCCCTATCCACTGCTCTTATCCTCCCCCCACAGGACCCTTCTCCCTATCCACTGCTCTTATCCTCCCCCCACAGGACCCTTCTCCCTATCCACTGCTCTTATCCTCCCCCCACAGGACCCTTCTCCCTATCCACTGCTCTTATCCTCCCCCACAGGACCCTTCTCCCTATCCACTGCTCTTATCCTCCCCCCACAGGACCCTTCTCCCTATCCACTGCTCTTATCTTCCCCCACAGGACCCTTCTCCCTATCCACTGCTCTTATCCTCCCCCGCAGGACCCTTCTCCCTATCCACTGCTCTTATCCTCCCCCCACCCCCCCACAGGACTCTTCCCCCTATCCACTGCTCTTATCCTCCCCCACAGGACCCTTCTCCCTATCCACTGCTCTTATCCTCCCCCCCACAGGACCCTTCTCCCTATCCACTGCTGTTATCCTCCCCCGCAGGACCCTTCTCCCTATCCACTGCTCTTATCCTCCCCCCACAGGACCCTTCTCCCTATCCACTGCTCTTATCCTCCCCCACAGGACCCTTCTCCCTATCCACTGCTCTTATCCTCCCCCCACCCCCCCACAGGACTCTTCCCCCTATCCACTGCTCTTATCCTCCCCCACAGGACCCTTCTCCCTATCCACTGCTCTTATCCTCCCCCCCACAGGACCCTCCTCCCTATCCACTGCTCTTATCCTCCCCCCACAGGACCCTTCTCCCTATCCACTGCTCTTATCCTCCCCCCACAGGACCCTTCTCCCTATCCACTGCTCTTATCCTCCCCCCACAGGACCCTTCTCTCTATCCACTGCTCTTATCCTCCCCCACAGGACCCTTCTCCCTATCCACTGCTCTTATCCTCCCCCTCCCCCCACAGGACCAGTCTCCCTATCCACTGCTCTTATCCCCCCCCCCCCCCACAGGACCCTTCTCCCTATCCACTGCTCTTATCCTCCCCCCACAGGACCCTTCTCCCTATCCACTGCTCTTATCCTCCCCCCCACAGGACCCTTCTCCCTATCCACTGCTCTTATCTTCCCCCACAGGACCCTTCTCCCTATCCACTGCTCTTATCCTCCCCCACCGGACCCTTCTCCCTATCCACTGCTCTTATCCTCCCCCCACAGGACCCTTCTCCCTATCCACTGCTCTTATCCTCCCCCCACAGGACCCTTCTCCTTATCCACTGCTCTTATCCTCCCCCTCCCCCCACAGGACCCTTCTCCCTATCCACTGCTCTTATCCTCCCCCACAGGACCCTTCTCCCTATCCACTGCTCTTATCCTCCCCCTCCCCCACAGGACCCTTCTCCCTATCCACTGCTCTTATCCTCCCCCACAGGACCCTTCTCCCTATCCACTGCTCTTATCCTCCCCCACAGGACCCTTCTCCCTATCCACTGCTCTTATCCTCCCCCACAGGACCCTCCTCCCTATCCACTGCTCTTATCCTCCCCCCACAGGACCCTTCTCCCTATCCACTGCTCTTATCCTCCCCCACAGGACCCTCCTCCCTATCCACTGCTCTTATCCTCCCCCACAGGACCCTTCTCCCTATCCACTGCTCTTATCCTCCCCCACAGGACCCTTCTCCCTATCCACTGCTCTTATCCTCCCCCACAGGACCCTTCTCCCTATCCACTGCTCTTATCCTCCCCCCACAGGACCCTTCTCCCTATCCACTGCTCTTATCCTCCCCCACAGGACCCTTCTCCCTATCCACTGCTCTTATCCTCCCCCACAGGACCCTTCTCCCTATCCACTGCTCTTATCCTCCTCCCACAGGACCCTTCTCCCTATCCACTGCTCTTATCCTCCCCCACAGGACCCTCCTCCCTATCCACTGCTCTTATCCTCCCCCACAGGACCCTCCTCCCTATCCACTGCTCTTATCCTCCCCCACAGGACCCTTCTCCCTATCCACTGCTCTTATCCTCCCCCACAGGACCCTTCTCCCTATCCACTGCTCTTATCCTCCCCCACAGGACCCTTCTCCCTATCCACTGCTCTTATCCTCCTCCCCCCACAGGACCCTTCTCCTTATCCACTGCTCTTATCCTCCCCACAGGACCCTTCTCCCTATCCACTGCTCTTATCCTCCTCCCCCCACAGGACCCTTCTCCTTATCCACTGCTCTTATCCTCCCCCCACAGGACCCTTCTCCCTATCCACTGCTCTTATCCTCCCCCACAGGACCCTTCTCCCTATCCACTGCTCTTATCTTCCCCCACAGGACCCTTCTCCCTATCCACTGCTCTTATCCTCCCCCTCCCCCCACAGGACCCTTCTCCTTATCCACTGCTCTTATCCTCCCCCACAGGACCCTTCTCCCTATCCACTGCTCTTATCCTCCCCCACAGGACCCTTCTCCCTATCCACTGCTCTTATCCTCCCCCCACAGGACCCTTCTCCCTATCCACTGGTCTTATCCTCCCCCTCCCACAGGACCCTTCTCCCTATCCACTGCTCTTATCCTCCCCCACAGGACCCTTCTCCCTATCCACTGCTCTTATCCTCCCCCACAGGACCCTTCTCCCTATCCACTGCTCTTATCCTCCCCCACAGGACCCTCCTCCCTATCCACTGCTCTTATCCTCCCCCCACAGGACCCTTCTCCCCATCCACTGCTCTTATCCTCCTCCCCCCACAGGACCCTTCTCCCTATCCACTGCTCTTATCCTCCCCCACAGGACCCTTCTCCCTATCCACTGCTCTTATCCTCCCCCACAGGACCCTTCTCCCTATCCACTGCTCCTATCCTCCCCCCACAGGACCCTTCTCCCTATGCACTGCTCTTATCCTCCCCCCACAGGACCCTTCTCCTTATCCACTGCTCTTATCCTCCCCCCACAGGACCCTTCTCCCTATCCACTGCTCTTATCCTCCCCCCACAGGACCCTTCTCCCTATCCACTGCTCTTATCCTCCCCCCACAGGACCCTTCTCCTTATCCACTGCTCTTATCCTCCCCCCACAGGACCCTTCTCCCTATCCACTGCTCTTATCCTCCCCCACAGGACCCTTCTCCCTATCCACTGCTCTTATCCTCCCCCCACAGGACCCTTCTCCCTATCCACTGCTCTTATCCTCCCCCCCCCCCACACAGGACCCTTCTCCTATCCACTGCTCTTATCCTCCCCCACAGGACCCTTCTCCCTATCCACTGCTCTTATCCTCCCCCACAGGACCCTTCTCCTTATCCACTGCTCTTATCCTCCCCCACAGGACCCTTCTTCCTATCCACTGCTCTTATCCTCCCCCAAAGGACCCTTCTTCCTATCCACTGCTCTTATCCTCCCCCCACAGGACCCTTCTCCCTATCCACTGCTCTTATCCTCCCCCCACAGGACCCTTCTCCTTATCCACTGCTCTTATCCTCCTCCCCCCCCAGGACCCTTCTCCTTATCTCACAGGCAGTATTCCAGAGAATACCACCTTGGAGGTCCTTCCCTTCAACTTAGCACCTAGTTCTCTAAAATTATTTTTAATAGACCTCCACCTACCTTGTATCCTGTCATTGGTTCCCACATTGACCATGACACTTAGGTCCATGATCCCACCAACCCGATCTGGGTGGCTTATGGCCTCAGTCCTCCTGTACCTCCTGCCATTCATAGTCACTGAGGTCCGGCACCTCCCTGACTCCGAGAGACCTCTACCTTCCTCCTCAAGCATCCCTATTGCCCCGAGGTATTTTTGCACTCCTCTAAGATTGGCCCCTCCCATAGTGGCCTCCTTACCAGGTAACCCACATGGAATGGCACCTCCTCCTCCAGATCCTCTTCCATATTATCATCCAGAATTCTCAGCATTAATCTGGACTCTTTGTTCCCAGGTCCGGACAACATGAAAAGCTGAACATATCAAACCCATTCACTCCAGGGGAAGAACATCTCAGGTAAGAGTGGTCCTGCAGGTCACCTGACCACAACCTACATCGTAATAATATTAAGGTTGGTTCTGTTGGACCCAGGAACACACCAGACGTGAGCCAGATGCCGCCAGGGATTCCATAGTGACAAACACAACAAGCAGATAGGAATGTGAGACAGCTTCATATCTTCTGGATATATGTCTGGTTCCTGTATATGTGTGATGGAGCACTGCCGGCTCTGGCCTGGTTCCTGTATATGTGATGGAGCACTGCCGGCTCTGGTCTGGTTCCTGTATATGTGTGATGGAGCACTGCCGGCTCTGGTCTGGTTCCTGTATATGTGATGGAGCACTGCCGGCTCTGGTCTGGTTCCTGTATATGTGTGATGGAGCACTGCCGGCTCTGGTCTGGTTCCTGTATATGTGTGATGGAGCACTGCCGGCTCTGGTCTGGTTCCTGTATATGTGATGGAGCACTGCCGGCTCTGGTCTGGTTCCTGTATATGTGTGATGGAGCACTGCCGGCTCTGGTCTGGTTCCTGTATATGTGTGATGGAGCACTGCTGGCTCTGGTCTGGTTCCTGTATATGTGTGATGGAGCACTGCCGGCTCTGGCCTGGTTCCTGTATATGTGTGATGGAGCACTGCTGGCTCTGGTCTGGTTCCTGTATATGTGTGATGGAGCACTGCCGGCTCTGGTCTGGTTCCTGTATATGTGATGGAGCACTGCCGACTCTGGTCTGGTTCCTGTATATGTGTGATGGAGCACTGCCGACTCTGGTCTGGTTCCTGTATATGTGTGATGGAGCACTGCTGGCTCTGGTCTGGTTCCTGTATATGTGTGATGGAGCACTGCCGGCTCTGGTCTGGTTCCTGTATATGTGTGATAGAGCACTGCCGGCTCTGGTCTGGTTCCTGTATATGTGATAGAGCACTGCCGGCTCTGGTCTGGTTCCTGTATATGTGTGATGGAGCACTGCCGGCTCTGGTCTGGTTCCTGTATATGTGTGATGGAGCACTGCCGGCTCTGGTCTGGTTCCTGTATATGTGTGATGGAGCACTGCCGGCTCTGGTCTGGTTCCTGTATATGTGTGATGGAGCACTGCCGGCTCTGGCCTGGTTCCTGTATATGTGTGATGGAGCACTGCCGGCTCTGGTCTGGTTCCTGTATATGTGTGATAGAGCACTGCTGGCTCTGGTCTGGTTCCTGTATATGTGTGATGGAGCACTGCCGGCTCTGGTCTGGTTCCTGTATATGTGATGGAGCACTGCCGGCTCTGGTCTGGTTCCTGTATATGTGTGATGGAGCACTGCCGGCTCTGGTCTGGTTCCTGTATATGTGATGGAGCACTGCCGGCTCTGGTCTGGTTCCTGTATATGTGTGATGGAGCACTGCCGGCTCTGGTCTGGTTCCTGTATATGTGTGATGGAGCACTGCCGGCTCTGGTCTGGTTCCTGTATATGTGTGATGGAGCACTGCCGGCTCTGGTCTGGTTCCTGTATATGTGTGATGGAGCACTGCTGGCTCTGGTCTGGTTCCTGTATATGTGTGATGGAGCACTGCCGGCTCTGGTCTGGTTCCTGTATATGTGTGATGGAGCACTGCTGGCTCTGGTCTGGTTCCTGTATATGTGTGATGGAGCACTGCCGGCTCTGGTCTGGTTCCTGTATATGTGTGATGGAGCACTGCCAGCTCTGGTCTGGTTCCTGTATATGTGTGATGGAGCACTGCCGGCTCTGGTCTGGTTCCTGTATATGTGTGATGGAGCACTGCCGGCTCTGGTCTGGTTCCTGTATATGTGTCTGATGGAGCACTGCCGGCTCTGGTCTGGTTCCTGTATATGTGTGATGGAGCACTGCCGGCTCTGGTCTGGTTCCTGTATATGTGTGATGGAGCACTGCTGGCTCTGGTCTGGTTCCTGTATATGTGTGATGGAGCACTGCCGGCTCTGGCCTGGTTCCTGCTCTACACCAGTGGCCTCACACCGGGTGAATGTATGACATGTGTCTGCAGGCCCCGTTGCTCATGCCTCATGTTCTTTGTCATCTCTGCTCCCTCCTCAGTGTTCTACATGAATATCTACAGGAAAAAGATCCTTTAGGAGAAAATTATTCTCACATAACCCAAGAAACAGGTGAGTATCTGAAATCTCATAATAGTCAGTCTTCTCCATACTCATCATCACTGGGGCTCCTCATAATACTCAGTCTTCTCCATACTGCTCATCACTGGGGCTCCTCATAATACTCAGTCTTCTCCATACTGCTCATCACTGGGGCTCCTCATAATACTCAGTCTTCTCCATACTCATCATCACTGGGGCTCCTCATAATACTCAGTCTTCTCCATACTCATCATCACTGGGGCTCCTCATAATACTCAGTCTTCTCCATACTCATCATCACTGGGGCTCCTCATAATACTCAGTCTTCTCCATACTCATCATCACTGGGGCTCCTCATAATACTCAGTCTCCTCCATACTCATCATCACTGGGGCTCCTCATAATACTAAGTCTTCTCCATACTCATCATCACCGGGGCTCCTTATATTACTATGTCTCCTCCATACTCATCATCACTGGGGCTCCTCATAATACTAAGTCTTCTCCATACTCATCATCACTGGGGCTCCTCATAATACTCAGTCTCCTCCATACTCATCATCACTGGGGCTCCTCATAATACTAAGTCTCCTCCATACTCATCATCACTGGGGCTCCTCATAATACTCAGTCTTCTCCATACTCATCATCACTGGGGCTCCTCATAATACTCAGTCTTCTCCATACTCATCATCACTGGGGCTCCTCATAATACTAAGTCTCCTCCATACTCATCATCACTGGGGCTCCTCATAATACTAAGTCTCCTCCATACTCATCATCACTGGGGCTCCTCATAATACTCAGTCTTCTCCATACTCATCATCACTGGGGCTCCTCATAATACTCAGTCTCCTCCATACTGCTCATCACTGGGGCTCCTCATAATACTCAGTCTCCTCCATACTCATCATCACTGGGGCTCCTCATAATACTCAGTCTTCTCCATACTCATCATCACTGGGGCTCCTCATAATACTCAGTCTTCTCCATACTCATCATCACTGGGGCTCCTCATAATACTCAGTCTCCTCCATACTCATCATCACTGGGGCTCCTCATAATACTCAGTCTTCTCCATACACATCATCACTGGGGCTCCTCATAATACTAAGTCTCCTCCATACTCATCATCACTGGGGCTCCTCATAATACTCAGTCTCCTCCATACTGCTCATCACTGGGGCTCCTCATAATACTCAGTCTCCTCCATACTCATCATCACTGGGGCTCCTCATAATACTCAGTCTTCTCCATACACATCATCACTGGGGCTCCTCATAATACTCAGTCTCCTCCATACACATCATCACTGGGGCTCCTCATAATACTAAGTCTCCTCCATACACATCATCACTGGGGCTCCTCATAATACTCAGTCTTCTCCATACTTATCATCACTGGGGCTCCTCATAATACTCAGTCTTCTCCATACTCATCATCACTGGGGCTCCTCATAATACTCAGTCTCCTCCATACACATCATCACTGGGGCTCCTCATAATACTCAGTCTTCTCCATACTCATCATCACTGGGGCTCCTCATAATACTAAGTCTTCTCCATACACATCATCACTGGGGCTCCTCATAATACTAAGTCTCCTCCATACTCATCATCACTGGGGCTCCTCATAATACTAAGTCTCCTCCATACACATCATCACTGGGGCTCCTCATAATACTCAGTCTTCTCCATACTCATCATCACTGGGGCTCCTCATAATACTCAGTCTCCTCCATACTCATCATCACTGGGGCCCCTCATAATACTATGTCTCCTCCATACTGCTCATCACTGGGGCTCCTCATAATACTAAGTCTCCTCCATACTTATCATCACTGGGGCTCCTCATAATACTAAGTCTCCTCCATACTTATCATCACTGGGGCTCCGCATAATACTAAGTCTCCTCCATACACATCATCACTGAGGCTCCTCATAATACTCAGTCTTCTCCATACACATCATCACTGGGGCTCCTCATAATACTAAGTCTCCTCCATACTCATCATCACTGGGGCTCCTCATAATACTAAGTCTCCTCCATACTGCTCATCGTTGGGGCTCCTCATAATACTAAGTCTCCTCCATACATATCATCACTGGGGCTCCTCATAATACTCAGTCTCCTCCATACTGCTCATCACTGGGGCTCCTCATAATACTCAGTCTCCTCCATACTCATCATCACTGGGGCTCCTCATAATACTCAGTCTCCTCCATACATATCATCACTGGGGCTCCTCATAATACTCAGTCTTCTCCATACTTATCATCACTGGGGCTCCTCATAATACTCAGTCTTCTCCATACACATCATCACTGAGGCTCCTCATAATACTCAGTCTTCTCCATACACATCATCACTGGGGCTCCTCATAATACTAAGTCTTCTCCATACTCATCATCACTGGGGCTCCTCATAATACTCAGTCTTCTCCATACTCATCATCACTGGGGCTCCTCATAATACTCAGTCTTCTCCATACTCATCATCACTGGGGCTCCTCATAAAACTCAGTCTTCTCCATACTTATCATCACTGGGGCTCCTCATAATACTCAGTCTCCTCCATACTCATCTTCACTGGGGCTCCTCATAATACTCAGTCTTCTCCATACTCATCATCACTGGGGCTCCTCATAATACTCAGTCTTCTCCATACACATCATCACTGGGGCTCCTCATAATACTCAGTCTTCTCCATACACATCATCACTGGGGCTCCTCATAATACTCAGTCTCCTCCATACTCATCATCACTGGGGCTCCTCATAATACTCAGTCTCCTCCATACTGCTCATCACTGGGGCTCCTCATAATACTCAGTCTCCTCCATACACATCATCACTGGGGCTCCTCATAATACTCAGTCTTCTCCATACTCATCTTCACTGGGGCTCCTCATAATACTCAGTCTCCTCCATACTCATCATCACTGGGGCTCCTCATAATACTAAGTCTCCTCCATACTCATCATCACTGGGGCTCCTCATAATACTCAGTCTCCTCCATACTGCTCATCACTGGGGCTCCTCATAATACTCAGTCTTCTCCATACACATCATCACTGGGGCTCCTCATAATACTAAGTCTTCTCCATACTCATCATCACTGGGGCTCCTCATAATACTAAGTCTCCTCCATACTCATCATCACTGGGGCTCCTCATAATACTCAGTCTCCTCCATACACATCATCACTGGGGCTCCTCATAATACTCAGTCTCCTCCATACTCATCATCACTGGGGCTCCTCATAATACTCAGTCTCCTCCATACTCATCATCACTGGGGCTCCTCATAATACTCAGTCTCCTCCATACTGCTCATCACTGGGGCTCCTCATAATACTCAGTCTCCTCCATACACATCATCACTGGGGCTCCTCATAATACTAAGTCTCCTCCATACTCATCATCACTGGGGCTCCTCATAATACTCAGTCTCCTCCATACTCATCATCACTGGGGCTCCTCATAATACTCAGTCTCCTCCATACTCATCATCACTGGGGCTCCTCATAATACTCAGTCTCCTCCATACTGCTCATCACTGGGGCTCCTCATAATACTCAGTCTCCTCCATACACATCATCACTGGGGCTCCTCATAATACTAAGTCTTCTCCATACTCATCATCACTGGGGCTCCTCATAATACTAAGTCTCCTCCATACTCATCATCACTGGGGCTCCTCATAATACTCAGTCTCCTCCATACACATCATCACTGGGGCTCCTTATAATACTCAGTCTTCTCCATACACATCATCACTGGGGCTCCTCATAATACTAAGTCTCCTCCATACTCATCATCACTGGGGCTCCTCATAATACTAAGTCTCCTCCATACTTATCATCACTGGGGCTCCTCATAATACTCAGTCTCCTCCATACTGCTCATCACTGGGGCTCCTCATAATACTAAGTCTCCTCCATACTCATCATCACTGGGGCTCCTCATAATACTAAGTCTCCTCCATACTGCTCATCGTTGGGGCTCCTCATAATACTAAGTCTCCTCCATACATATCATCACTGGGGCTCCTCATAATACTCAGTCTTCTCCATACTCATCATCACTGGGGCTCCTCATAATACTCAGTCTTCTCCATACACATCATCACTGGGGCTCCTCATAATACTCAGTCTTCTCCATACTCATCATCACTGGGGCTCCTCATAATACTCAGTCTTCTCCATACTCATCATCACTGGGGCTCCTCATAATACTCAGTCTTCTCCATACTCATCATCACTGGGGCTCCTCATAATACTCAGTCTTCTCCATACTCATCATCACTGGGGCTCCTCATAAAACTCAGTCTTCTCCATACTTATCATCACTGGGGCTCCTCATAATACTCAGTCTCCTCCATACTCATCTTCACTGGGGCTCCTCATAATACTCAGTCTTCTCCATACTCATCATCACTGGGGCTCCTCATAATACTCAGTCTTCTCCATACACATCATCACTGGGGCTCCTCATAATACTCAGTCTTCTCCATACACATCATCACTGGGGCTCCTCATAATACTCAGTCTCCTCCATACTCATCATCACTGGGGCTCCTCATAATACTCAGTCTCCTCCATACTGCTCATCACTGGGGCTCCTCATAATACTCAGTCTCCTCCATACACATCATCACTGGGGCTCCTCATAATACTCAGTCTTCTCCATACTCATCTTCACTGGGGCTCCTCATAATACTCAGTCTCCTCCATACTGCTCATCACTGGGGCTCCTCATAATACTCAGTCTCCTCCATACACATCATCACTGGGGCTCCTCATAATACTCAGTCTCCTCCATACACATCATCACTGGGGCTCCTCATAATACTAAGTCTCCTCCATACTGCTCATCACTGGGGCTCCTCATAATACTAAGTCTCCTCCATACACATCATCACTGGGGCTCCTCATAATACTCAGTCTCCTCCATACACATCATCACTGGGGCTCCTCATAATACTCAGTCTTCTCCATACTCATCATCACTGGGGCTCCTCATAATACTCAGTCTCCTCCATACATATCATCACTGGGGCTCCTCATAATACTAAGTCTCCTCCATACTCATCATCACTGGGGCTCCTTATATTACTATGTCTCCTCCATACTGCTCATCACTGGGGCTCCTCATAATACTAAGTCTCCTCCATACTGCTCATCACTGGGGCTCCTCATAATACTAAGTCTCCTCCATACTGCTCATCACTGGGGCTCCTCATAATACTCAGTCTTCTCCATACACATCATCACTGGGGCTCCTCATAATACTCAGTCTTCTCCATACACATCATCACTGGGGCTCCTCATAATACTCAGTCTCCTCCATACTCATCATCACTGGGGCTCCTCATAATACTAAGTCTTCTCCATACACATCATCACTGGGGCTCCTTATATTACTATGTCTCCTCCATACTCATCATCACTGGGGCTCCTCATAATACTCAGTCTCCTCCATACACATCATCACTGGGGCTCCTCATAATACTCAGTCTCCTCCATACTCATCATCACTGGGGCTCCTCATAATACTAAGTCTTCTCCATACTCATCATCACTGGGGCTCCTCATAATACTCAGTCTCCTCCATACTCATCATCACTGGGGCTCCTTATATTACTATGTCTCCTCCATACTCATCATCACTGGGGCTCCTCATAATACTCAGTCTCCTCCATACTGCTCATCGTTGGGGCTCGTTAGCGTTCTCTGAGTCTCCCAGAGTCTCTGCTAGTAGTATAGTGGCCTTCTATACTCATCTGATAAGTGTGGGGGGTCTCCTATACGTTCTTGGTTGTATGTTGGTCTCCTATAATCTCCTGATATTCGCTGATACTGTCCTGATAGTATGGCGATTTCCTATATTCTGCAGATAGCATGGGGGTCTGCTTTATTGTTCTGATTGTATGGTGGTCTGCTTTATTTTCTGACAATACACAGTGGTCCTGGATTAGTAACTTAGTTGTAACTTTCTGTAGATGATGACCAGGATAGGAAGGTTACAGAGTGTGGCCCCTGTAGGTTCGATATCACCAAATGTCTTCTTCTTTGCTTTCAGCCATCTTACACCTCTTTGTGCTCCATGACTATGATAAGAGTGGACTCCTGGATGGTCTTGAGCTAATGCGGCTGCTTTATGGGGTTCTGACAAGGGGTCTGCAGGAGAAACCGACTGAAGACTGGGTAAATATTCCCTAATAGTCTTGATTCTCTTCCCAGCAAAGATGCTGACATAAGTGATGCCTAAAGGGGAGCTCTACTGTGGACCATCCTTTTTTGTTGTTGGAATGTTCACATTACTGGTTGTCCTGCTGCTTGGACTCCAAAAGAAATATGCTGTGTTAACACACAGAAATAAGTGTGCCAGATTCTCTCAGAGACAACGTCTTTCTATACACAGCCCCTGGCTTTTCACTCAGGGTCCTGCTCATGAATACCCACCTGGGGAAGGTGATGACAGCCAGGCATATCCTTTATAGGTCATCGGGTGGAGGAGTGTGGTAAAACATGGCTGTCCACTACATGTTGTCTTCATATATACATGTCCAAGTCATCTCTGTAAGTCAAAAATTCTAGTTCTCAATGGACTGACCACAAGTTCTTGTTCTTCCTTCAGGTAATATCTGTGGTTGATGATGTCCTGGAGAAACAAGACGTGAACCTGGATGGACTTCTCAGTGCCCAAGAACTAGTGAACTCTGTCAGCTATAAGGAGAATGGGATAAAGGACTCTGCTCAGATTGTCATCCCACCTCCGATAGGTGTCCCGGCTGATGGGCCTCCAGGTCTTGTGGATATTGACCTCTCTAATACAGAGGAATCAGAGAAAGCAGAATTACATGGACAACCAGCAGAGGACCACCATACCTCTCTGGACCAACCAAACCACCCAGCCCCTCCACCTTCTGAGGCCAGTCAGGAACAAGCGGATGTGGTCCACCATGTGGATGTGGTGGAGGAAGTCACCAGCGAGGTAGAAGAAGCAGTGGAGATGCCAGGAGAGGGAGAAGACAACAAACCAGATGATGAGATGTAGACATGAAATAAAATACTTGAAATCAAAGCGCTTCCCCCCCCCCAAAAAAAAAAAAATACAGAGACCCCAAGTCGGCCTCTTTTTGCAGAAGCAGGGGATCTCGCCACCCACTAACAGATCTGAGAGAATGTTGTATGACACAGAGAAGGACTTGAGGCCACCCTTTACAGGGGATCCCTTCCTGTAAGGAGAAATGCCCAGACATGGCGACTGTTTGCACGTTGACTCTTCGCACCATGTCCACAAGTAGCTGCCTTATTCTGCCTGAGACATCTGACTGAATGATCGGGTGTCTTCCATCTTCCAGGAGGACCTCCACCATTACTGTAACTTATTGTCTGATAGAAGATGTAAAGATTTGGCCCCTCGGCCTTTGACCTATGACTATAAAAACCACTTTGTGTCAAGCCATCCCCTGCATTTTTGCAGTCTCTGGTGTTATGTCCTTTGTATGACTGTGCATGTGCTACAACCCAACATGTTCTCTTCTTACCTTCCTCTGCTGGGTGATGGTCGGCCACAGCTTTTCATCCACTTATCCACTAGGACTTTCAAAGCAACCGACACGTACCGTGCCCAACTCGATATACAACAAAACAAGGGAGGGCGGGCAAACCGCTCCTGTAAGCAATGTGGACTGCAGGTGAGCGGGAGGAACCAGTTTTATAACCAATAGGCAAAGTGCCCCAGACCCCTATTGACCCAATATCCCGGGAATGAGAACTATTGGCAGTGTAGACAACAGAGGGGAAGGGTGAATAGAACAGACCTAACCCCTCACCGGCCGCAATAGACAACACAGGGTACAATGATAATCTGTGGAGGGTGCCACATGCAGTCAGTGTGCACCTTCCACATACAGTCAGTGTGCACCCTCCACAGGCAGTCAGTGTGCACCCTCCATAGGCAGTCAGTGTGCACCCTCCATAGGCAGTCAGTGTGCACCCTCCATAGGCAGTCAGTGTGTACCCTCCATAGGCAGTCAGTGTGCACCCTCCATAGGCAGTCAGTGTGCACCCTCCATAGGCAGTCAGTGTGTACCCTCCATAGGCAGTCAGTGTGCACCCTCCATAGGCAATCAGTGTGCACCCTCCATAGGCAATCAGTGTGCACCCTCCATAGGCAGTCAGTGTGCACCCTCCATAGGCAGTTAGTGTGCACCCTCCATAGGCAGTTAGTGTGCACCCTCCATAGGCAGTCAGTGTGCACCCTCCATAGGCAGTCAGTGTGCACCCTCCATAGGCAATCAGTGTGCACCCTCCATAGGCAGTCAGTGTGCACCCTTCATAGGCAGTTAGTGTGCACCCTCCATAGGCAGTCAGTGTGCACCCTCCATAGGCAGTCAATGTGCACCCTCCATAGGCAATCAGTGTGCACCGTCCATAGGCAGTCAGTGTGCACCCTCCATAGGCAGTTAGTGTGCACCCTCCATAGGCAGTTAGTGTGCACCCTCCATAGGCAGTTAGTGTGCACCCTCCATAGGCAGTCAGTGTGCACCCTCCATAGGCAGTTAGTGTGCACCCTCCATAGGCAGTTAGTGTGCACCCTCCATAGGCAGTCAGTGTGCACCCTCCATAGGCAGTCAGTGTGCACCCTCCATAGGCAGTCGGGTTCCGTCCACACAGCTCGGCCCTGGTTCAGAGGCATCAGCATAGAGTGTAATCCTATAAGACACTGAAGATGGCACAAGCTTAACCCCATCTGTACATCCACCTTGGTCCAGTACACCCAGTCCTACTCTGTACGTCGAGATGACATCATGTATGAAGCTATGACATCATGTATGAGGCTATGACATGAACCCCCGTGTCTGCTCTACAGAGGGGAGGACGCCATCTATTGGTGAGGTCGGTGTACAGCTGCAGGGTCTCCAGTACACACAGAGTTACTGCAAGCGACATTGGGAATCTTAGTGGACTGTGCAGTGTAGCACCCAGTGCCAGGTGGCTGCTGCCAAGGCAAATAAGATGATGGGAGGGGATAGAGGAGCAGATTACACATCAGCCATGACCTATGTGCTGCTATGTGTACGCTCTAGTGTGACACGACTGACAGACTCAGACTCCCACAGACACATATACACTGTATACCAATCATTCTATCATATATACTGTATACTCATCACCACTCCATCACTCTCACCCCAGTCATAGGCTAATCACGGGCTCACAATGGTGGCTCAGATAGCAGGGGGATGGATGATTGGAGGGGGACAGATGATGGTTACAGCTCACCCCCTCCCCCACTGCACACTGACTTCGGCCCATGCAGAGAGTGTGTTCCCCCATAGAGGGTAACATGAGATAGAGACTAGTGATGAGCGAGTCCTAAAATGCTCGGGTGCTCGATACTCAAGAGGAATATTTCCCGATGCTCGGGTGCTCGTCTCAAGTAATGAACCCCATTAAAGTCAATGGGAAACTCGAGCATTTCTGCTCGACCAGGGACCAAAGCTCGGCACAGGGAAGGTTGCATGAAAACCTGGAAACCTCAGAAAATGATGGAAACACCACGGAAATGGAGAGGAAACAGCAGGGGCAGCATGTATGGACGCCTCGGAGGCTGCCTAATGGCACCATTACACCAAATCCTGGGCAACAGCCGGGTGGTCAACCTCAATACAATTTTGCTGATGCACATGTGCTGACACGTTAGGAAAGCGCCCAACTAGGTGCAACAAAGCATGGCAGTGACACCAGAGTGACCACGTTACATGAGGTAGCGGCTGAACCACTCAAAAGAAACATTTCCATGCACACCTTCTATGACAACTACAGATGGCGGGAGGGGGGGGGATAACACACAGCACCACTGCTAACTGTCACAGCACAGAGGATAGGTATAGCTGAACTACAGATCCCAGCCAGCCAAGAGAATGTCAACAGGACAAACTGACTATTGACACTACAAGTCCAAGCCAGCAGCCAAGAGTAGCAAAAAAAAAAAATGTTTTAAAAATGTTAAGCCCTTAGAAGGACTGTTGGGTTCTTTGCCAGAGTCATCTGATCTGGCCAGCCAATCGCAGCTATCGACATGTAGGGTTCCCACGTGATGCCTCCAGTGGCGGATTAAATGTACCCTGGGCCCCGGGCTGTCCACCCAACCTGGGCCCCCCCCAATCCGCCCAAACCACCCACATTATAATCCGCTACCCCCCCCCCCCCCACGCTGTCCCCAATAAACATAATGTTTGGTCCCTTGCTGCTGCCCCCAGTAAGCATTGTCCACCCCACTGCCCCCAATAAACATATTGCCACTTGTTCACCCGCTGTTGCCCCCAATAAACATATTGCCACCTGGTTTCCTGCTGATGCCCCCCCCCCAAAGGTCACAGCTGCACAGAGGTTGTCAGGAGAGGAGGGTGCTAATCCTATAGGGGAGGTCACAGGGTCACAGCAGCACAGAGGATGTCAGGAGAGGAGGGTGCTGATCTTATAGGAGAGGTCACAGCAGCACAGAGGATGTCAGGAGACGAGGGGGCTGATCTTATAGGGGAGGGCACAGGGTCACAGCAGCACAGAGGATGTCAGGAGAGGAGGGTGCTGATCTTATAGGAGAGGTCACAGCAGCACAGAGGATGTCAGGAGAGGAGGGTGCTGATCTTATAGGAGAGGTCACAGCAGCACAGAGGATGTCAGGAGACGAGGGGGCTGATCTTATAGGGGAGGTCACAGGGTCACAGCAGCACAGAGGATGTCAGGAGAGGAGGGTGCTGATCTTATAGGAGAGGTCACAGCAGCACAGAGGTTGTCAGGAGACGAGGGGGCTGATCTTATAGGGGAGGTCACAGGGTCACAGCAGCACAGAGGATGTCAGGAGAGGAGGGTGCTGATCTTATAGGAGAGGTCACAGCAGCACAGAGGATGTCAGGAGAGGAGGGTGCTGATCTTATAGGAGAGGTCACAGCAGCACAGAGGATGTCAGGAGACGAGGGGGCTGATCTTATAGGGGAGGTCACAGGGTCACAGCAGCACAGAGGATGTCAGGAGAGGAGGGTGCTGATCTTATAGGAGAGGTCACAGCAGCACAGAGGTTGTCAGGAGACGAGGGGACTGATCTTATAGGGGAGGTCACAGGGTCACAGCAGCACAGAGGATGTCAGGAGAGGAGGGTGCTGATCTTATAGGTGAGGTCACAGCAGCACAGAGGATGTCAGGAGAGGAGGGTGCTGATCTTATAGGTGAGGTCACAGCAGCACAGAGGATGTCAGGAGAGGAGGGTGCTAATCCTATAGGGGAGGTCACAGCAGCACAGAGGATGTCAGGAGAGGAGGGGGCTGATCTTATAGGGGAAGTCACAGTGTCCCAGCAGCACAGAGGATGTCAGGAGAGGAGGGTGCTGATTTATAGGGGAGGTCACAGCAGCACAGAGGATATCAGCTGCCCCCTCTTATAGATTGTCCCCCTCTGCCCCCCCTTATAGCTGGTCCCTCTTCCCCCCCTTATAGATGGTCCCCCTCTTCCCCCCTATAGATGGTCCCCCTCTTCCCTCTGCCCCCCCTTATAGATGGTCCCCCTCTGCCCCCCCCTTATAGATGGTCCCCCTCTTCCCTCTGCCCCCCCTTATAGATAGCCCTACTCTTCCCCCCTTATAGATGGTCCCCCTCTTCCCCCCTATAGATGGTCCCCCTCTGCCCCTCCCTTATAGATGGTCCCCCTCTTCCCTCTGCCCCCCCTTATAGATGGTCCCCCTCTTCCCTCTGCCCCCCCTTATAGATAGCCCTACTCTTCCCCCCTTATAGATGGTCCCCCTCTTCCCCCCTATAGATGGTCCCCCTCTGCCCCTCCCTTATAGATGGTCCCCCTCTTCCCTCTGCCCCCCTTATAGATGGCCCTCCTCTTCCCCCCTTATAGATGGTCCCCCTCTTCCCCCCCTTATAGATGGTCCCCCTCTTCCCCCTTATAGATGGTCCCCCTTTGCCCCCCCTTATAGATGGTCCCCCTTTGCCCCCCCTTATAGATGGTCCCCCTCTTCCCTCTGCCCCTCCCTTATTGATGGTCCCCCTCTTCCCTCTGCCCCCCCTTATAGATGGTCCCCCTCTTCCCTCTGCCCCCCCTTATAGATGGTCCCCCTCTTCCCCCCTATAGATGGTCCCCCTCTTCCCTCTGCCCCCCCTTATAGATGGTCCCCCTCTTCCCTCTGCCCCCCCTTATAGATGGCCCTCCTCTTCCCCCCTTATAGATGGTCCCCCTCTGCCCCCCCTTATAGCTGGTCCCTCTTCCCCCCCTTATAGATGGTCCCCCTCTTCCCCCCCTTATAGATGGTCCCCCTCTTCCCCCCCTTATAGATGGTCCCCCTCTTCCCCCTTATAGATGGTCCCCCTTTGCCCCCCCTTATAGATGGTCTACCTCCTCCCTCTGCCCCCCCTTATAGATGGTCCCCCTCTTCCCCCCCTTATAGATGGTCCCCCTCTTCCCTCCCCTTATAGATGGTCCCCCTCTTCCCTCTGCCCCCCCTTATAGATGGCCCTCCTCTTCCCCCCTTATAGATGGTCCCCCTTTGCCCCCCCTTATAGATGGTCCCCCTCTTCCCTCTGCCCCCCCTTATAGATGGTCCCCCTCTTCCCTCTGCCCCCCCTTATAGATGGCCCTCCTCTGCCCCCCCTTATAGATGGCCCTCCTCTTCCCCCCTTATAGATGGTCCCCCTCTTCCCTCTGCCCCCCCTTATAGATGGCCCTCCTCTGCCCCCCCTTATAGATGGCCCTCCTCTTCCCCCCTTATAGATGGTCCCCCTCTTCCCCACTTATAGATGGTCCCCCTCTCCCCCCCCCTTATAGATGGTCCCCCTCTCCCCCCCCCTTATAGATGGTCCCCCTCTCCCCCCCTATAGATGGTCCCCCTCTGCCCCCCCTTATAGATGGTCCCCCTCTGCCCCCCCTTATAGATGGTCCCCCTCTGCCCCCCCTTATAAATGGTCCCCCCCCTGCAGATAATTCACAAAAAAAACAAAAACACAACACAACTCACCTCCGTTCCCCCGTCAAACCTCTCGCCTCCTGGACTGGTCCCCGGCTGATGTGCGGCTGTCGGGGGTGTCCCATCCTGTCCCCGGCAGCGCGCGCATCACAGAGCTTTCCGTGTGCCGGAAGTTACAGCCACAGGCGCACGGGCAGCTCTCTGATCCGCGCGCTGCCGGGGACAGGATGGGACACCCCCGACAGCCGCACATCAGCCGTGGCAGCCTATAATGTGGGCGGCGTGGCATCTCTCATAGAGACAGCTTACTTCCATCTAAACTTGCTCTGCTTGCTTCTCCTGAGCATTCTTGGATTCCTCCATTCCAATCAATGGTGTTTATGCTATTCTGCTGACTCTCTGTGTTACATGAGGTGGTATATGAATATTTACAGGAAGAGATGTGACCTGTCATTAGACCTGTTGCACATTCATTCCTGTGAAGACCTCCAAAGAGGAGATGTATACCCCTCAAGTCCCATACCACATAGTCACTCCATAGCCCCTCAGGGAAAGGTCTTCTGACTTCTGTATATGAGAGTCTGTGGCAGGGGCCGTGTCATCCAACGCGCAGCATTAAAGAGTTCCAAGCATATAGGGACAGAAGATTATGGATAGAGCAAGTGATGTCCGAGGGGGATAGTGATACAGTAGTATAACATTTGCTGTTCAGTAGCATGTCCTGTCAGTACCCAGCTTGCACCCCTCCAGACACAGGTGTCTCCCAGCCTCCCCCTGAACGCGAGTGACTATAGCCAGCTTCCCTCCAGCCTCCCCCACCCCCTGAACACAAGTGTCTTTTGCCAGCCTCCCTTCGACTGCCCACAACCCCCCCCCCCTCCCTTATCTCCCACACGGACACAAGTTCCTGTAGCTAATTTCCCTCTGGACACCCGCAAACCCCCTCCCCTAATCACGTGTCTCTTGCCAGCCTCCCGTACCCCCATCCCAACTGTCTCTAGCCAGCCTCCAACAAAGTCTAGTGAAGACCACAGGATACTTAGAGTCTGCCCCCCAGGTGTGGCCCAAAGCCACAGGTCACAGAGCATGCTCACTACAGTCTCCCAAAGATAACAAAAGGTGAAGACAGCTCATCTCCCCCTCCCTGTACAATGACCTTTTCACTGGTCACAGAGCATGCTCATCAGTGTCGGACTGGCCCACCAGAGGATCCTCCTGCGGGCCCCCAGCTTTAGAGCCTGCACTAACGATGACTGACAGGTAATTTCTCACTGGTTCTTCACTGGTGGGCCCCCAGGATTATTTCCTCTGCTGGCCCCAGATACTCCAGACAACATGAGATGAAGAAATCTAAGCTCCCCCTCACACAGATACGGCTTTTCCGCCATGTCATTCATATAGTATCCATGGTGATCAACGTCTCATCAGGGGAACTACACGTATATTTAATAGATGTCACCGAGACCCCACCACAGTACAGACCAGAGTTGGGGGTGGGGTGGTCAGCCAGGAGGTGTACTGCCAGGCTCATCCAGGCCATGGAGGTGAAAGGTCAGGGGACATGGTCAAGGCTGCATGGTGACACCTATATAGTGAGGGAATGGCTGCCATGTTGTTGTAGGGAGGGGGGAACAATGGGTCTAGGTCAGACTAAGGGTGCACAGGTATCATGACGACGACATAATGGGTCCACAAAAGCAAAAGGCAAGGTAACGTAGGAAACAGAAGGTCCAGGTGTACAGAGAGGAAAAAAATCACCTCAGAGGGCGTTGTAATGACATCATCATCATTTATTATAAAGGGATCGATATGTACAGTTTGTAGGGTGAAGCTCCTTGCAGGGGATGGTCCCGTTCTCATGTTTGTGATTCCGTATTCTGCTCATTATGGTTGACATCTTAGGAGACAATGCCATCATAGCCCTGGATCCCACATTTCTTCCCGGCTACACGGCAACCAAACGTGATGGCCTCCTCAATGGTCTGACCTAAAGGTGAGACTGAGAACCAGTGACTTTTACATATAGACAAACATTAACCTGATGCTGAGCCTGGCCACGGGGCTAAAGATGGCGCCCCTTTTGTGTGGAGGAGATATTACACTCTGTATTAGCGGGTTACGGGGTGAAGGACCTGAAGGGTGACCTAGGGTGGCACGGGGGTGGGGACTCTTACCTTTAGACAGGGCATAGATAACAGACGCGTTGAAGGTGTCTCCAGCACCAAGTGTGTCCACAATGGTCTCCGGTGGAAAAGAAGGAGAATGGAGAACCCGTCCATCTGGTCCCAAAGCATCGGCCCCGTGTTCAGCCCAAGCACAGACCAGATATGCCCTGAAGAGACAAAATCAAGATAAGATCCCGGATCAGAGCACAACAACTGGGGGTGGGGAGGTGGCTTCTGTCCAACATAAAAAAGAAGCTGTCTCCATGCCGAACACTAAAGGCCCTATTCCACAGAACGATTATCGTTCATAAACTGGCTCCAACAACCGCTTGTTACCGATCACTAAACGTTTTTTTTTAGCAAACGATAACACATAACACACGTGGGAACTGGAACGATATATATAGTGCAACGGTTATTTTGCGGTCGTTACATGGACGATCATGACCATATGACACACCTACTTTTTTTAAACCTGTTTACTAACGACTGAAAGATTTCTAATTTTACAAACCGATTAGCGAATTATCTTTCAAAGACCAACAATTTTTTTTCGAAATGCTGAAAAACTATTTTGAACGACTCACCAATGATTTTGCAGTTGTCGTTCGCTCGTTTACAGCTATTCCACGGAACAATTATTGTTAACGAGCGGTCATTGGAGCAAGTTTATGAACGATAATCGTTCCGTGGAATAGGGCCTTAAGCTTAAGATGATCTCCGGGGAGCATTAGAGATGAGCCATTTCAGTTTGACTGGTTCACAAGTTTTGGGTTGCCAATTTGCATCGACCAGAATCTGTTCCAAATTAACCAGATTTTTTAAAAATGACCTAAAACTCTTTTTAAACTACAGTTTATATGGCACAGAATAAAAAAAATAGGGCATATGGAAAAATCTATGGTAGGCATGGGGCACACTGGTAAGTGCCCCAAAATGAATGCTTTTCAAGAAGTAGCAACAGGTTTGAAATCTTGTTCTGACACATTGAAATACAAAGTGCCCCAAAACTCGCTCTTTCAGGGAGATCATTTAATATATAGCAGTCAGCGTTTCTGTAAAAGGCTCATCAGAGGCGGCAGCATAGATGGTGGGGCTAGTAATTGTTGTTGAAGGGTGGGTGGAGTAGTTGGTGGTAGATGGTGGCAGTAGTGGGTGGTTGATGCTGGCACTGGTGGTGGATGGTGGCAGTAGTGGGTGGTAGATGGTGGCACTGGTGGTGGATGGTGGCAGTAGTGGGTGGTAGATGGTGGCACTGGTGATAGATGGTGGCAGTAGTGGGTGGTAGATGGTGGCACTGGTGGTGCTTGCTGGCAGTAGTGGGTGGTAGATGGTGGCACTGGTGATAGATGGTGGCAGTAGTGGGTGGTAGATGGTGGTGCTTGCTGGCAGTAGTGGGTGGTAGATGGTGGCACTGGTGATAGATGGTGGAAGTAGTGGGTGGTAGATGGTGGCACTGGTAATAGATGGTAGCAGTAGTGGGTGGTAGATGGTGGTACTTGTGATAGATGGTAGTAGTGGGTGGTAGATGCTGGCACTGGATGGTGGCAGTATTGGGTGGTAGATTGTGGCACTGGTGGTGCATGCTGGCAGTAGTGGGTGGTAGATGCTGGCACTGGTGATGGATGGTGGCAGTATTGGGTGGTAGATTGTGGCACTGGTGGTGCATGCTGGCAGTAGTGGGTAGTAGATGGTGGCACTTGTGATAGATGGTGGCAGTAGTGGGTGGTAGATGGTGGCACTGGTGATGGATGGTGGCAGTAGTGGGTGGTAGATGCTGGTACTGGTGATGGATGGTGGCAGTATTGGGTGGTAGATTGTGGCACTGGTGGTGCTTGCTGGCAGTAGTGGGTAGTAGATGGTTGCACTGGTGATAGATGGTGGCAGTAGTGGGTGGTAAATGCTGGCACTGTGATGGATGGTGGCAGTAGTGGGTGGTAGATGGTGGCACTGGTTATAGATGGTGGCAGTAGTGGGTGGTAGATGCTGGCACTGGTGATGGATGGTGGCAGTAGTGGGTGGTTGATGCTGGCACTGGTGATGGATGGTGGCAGTAGTGGGTGGTAGATGGTGGCACTGGTGATAGATGGTGGCAGTAGTGGGTGGTAGATGGTGGCACTGGTGATGAACAGCCAGGTGGAATCAGGCACACGACATGTAAAATCTTCATGGATTTATACGTTTATTTTTCCAAATAGAAATTCTCCACAATTATGTCAGACAATCTTGTCTCAGAGTAAGAAAACTGCCTGCAGTGCTGAACAGCCTATCCTATGCAAAGAGAGGCTGGCCAAGACAAATACCCCACAGTGAATTGGGCCAGTTCTTGCCACTGGTCAAGTCTGTTGACCCAGAAGTCCACAGGGCCAGAGCATGTGGCATGTGCCCGAGGCTAGTCCAGGTACCACTGAACCTGGTCGTTTAGTTGATGGGTAAAATCTGTTCTCTCATCTGTGTCATATCGGGAAGGGCTTCAAAAATCTGGTCATTGTGTTGTCCAAACTAAACAGGTTTCTAGCTCTGCTGCTGCTGTTGGTATGGTAGATCTGGCATAAGGGGTGGAGGGGAGAGAGGCCCCCTGTTTAGAGCTGCTTGAGAGGGGCGTCTGTCTGAAGGTGGTAGTAAGCTGGCTGCATAACTCCCTCCATAGCCTCCCTCTCGGAAGCCAAGAAAGGTTCTACCAAGGGTCTAATTGTGTTGCCACCCAACATAAATCTGTTTTCCCCGAATGCTACCCTTACATATGTCTCAATGCAAACATCACAGCATATATGAGCACAGTCCAGCTCTACCGAGTGCCTGCCCATTTCAATCTCGACCTCCATGATCATCATCTCTCATCATCGGTACTTCCATCATGGTCTGCCTCCCCTTCCATCCTTTGCTGGGTTAATTCCATGTCTACATCCTCATCTTCACCAAGTATTTCCTCCTTTTCCTCCACAGAACTGAAAGACTTCTCCTGCTCCACACCATGGGCTATCATGGCTGTCAGCATCTGCTCTAGAATTCATATGAGTAGGATGACATTATTCTTTCCAGTGTTGTCTCTGCAAGCGGCATCCCTGATCAGCTGTCGGTGCTGCCTGGAGAAATAACCGAAAATCCAGAATAGCTCTTTGCTGTTGGTACAGACGCTCACACGGGTACAGTGTAGAGTTCCAACGCAATTGAATGTCACAGCAGCAGTTGTTGAGGAAGGCCATTTTTTCTTTGCAGGTCTTGGAGATCGTATTTAGATTTATAGGAACGACTAACGTGACTGCACTCGCTCAGTAATACCCTCAGGCCGCCATTATTATTTTGGAAACCTTTGACGATGAAATTGATGACATGCGCCATTCAAGCGCAGCCTCAATATTAGTTCTTTTGTCTGCAACCACATTGCCACGAGTGACTTGGTGTGGGGGAAGCTATTGCAATATGACTTTTTTCTTGCAGGACAGCAATACTTCTGAAGCACGGCTTTTGGTATCCAGGCTTTGGAGATGTGGCACTACATGAGGGCACCTCCCTTCACAATGATGGAAAGAAGGGTTCCAGCACACTCTAGTGGGGGCATCATTTCTGTGGAGGAGGATATTCGCCTGGTGTCCCTGTCTGGTTGTTGTTAATTCCTCCCATATATTAAACCAGTTTGCCATAAAACTATATTACCCATAGTTACTCCTCTACTTGTCCACCATGGCATGTACCTTACTGCATAGAGAATTGCAAGGAGCATGACACATTCGCTTTCACATGACCATACGAAGCTGGTGTGTCTTTCTTTGAAAAAAATAAAAAATACTGTCTGGGCACATGGTACCTGGGCTGATCCATAAAAGTCCTTTAAAAGTGCCAGACTCTATTAGGTTATATGGCAGTGATTGAAAAACCTACAATTTAGCAAGGCTTGGGGTAAGCTGCAAAGCAGGTGGGAAACTAGGTGCACACACTGGCTGTTTCCCCAGCAATTCTATTATAGAGGACTGATGGGACCAAGGTGGAGCAGCAGAACATGACAGCACTGACAATGCACTGCCAGGCGACGAGGCCTGGAGGTGAGACAGCTGACTTTGCTCAGTAGCATCAGCATGTGTTGTGGTTGGTTAGTTCCAGCATCCCACTTGGCCTTATGGTGACGCTGCATGTGCTTTATTAAACCTGTGGGGCCTACATTTGTGCCATTGCTGCAGCTTACTCCCAACTGACTTATTTGTCAGTGTGCCATAATTCAAACCCCTGGGGAGGTAAAGTGCCAACAGACAACAGAGAATTTGGCACAGCCACCGCAACCCATGGCACCACCACCACCTGAGCTTGGCCTGTTTGCCTGATGTTATACCCCGTCCCTACAACTCTACCTCCGTTTGTTGTGGTGGACTATCTCCTGTAGGACCCCAAGTCGTTTTTTGGCCTCCAGATATCATCCCACCAGAAGTGGCTTTGGAAGATTGACCTAAGCTTCTGTTGCCGAGCCAGATCTGCATAGTAGCAGAGCATTCCGCTAAAGCCTGGCTAGATGCATCAGGTTCTTTCTCCTGACTGTCATCTTATGTCAACCACTCCACAATCTCCCCACTCTTAGCTAGAACATGCCCAGTGACATAGACAGACAACTCTTGGTGACTGCCACGTTTCTTCCCACTACCAACCCTGCTGCTTCTAGGCCTATCATGGCTTGTGGAAGTTCCGGTATTACCACTACCCCTGCTGCTTGTACAAGGCCTATCATAGCATGCAGTAGTTCTAATATTGGCAACAGCACCAACTTCACCAGCAGATGAAAGAAAGGCCTTGTAAACTTTTGCCATCAGTTTTGTTATGTCTTTGTTTTTTTTCTCAGACATTCTACTAGTACAGTCTCTCTGCCTGTTCAGTTCTGTCCCTTGCTGCTGAATCAGATGTACTGGTCATGAGACAATGAGATGAGACTCGTGGCGGGTCTGCTGCTGGTCCGTAACCCCCCCCCCCCTCCATTACTACACACCCATAAGGCCGAAGCCCTGCTCACCAAACACCCCCCCATCCCCCACCATGAAATTATAGTCTTGTCTGAAACCAGGCACTGGAGGAAAAAAAAAGAGTGGGCACTACATATATAGATGCAGAAATCTCAGAGACTATAGGAGGCCACTAACCCTTTCTTTACACGGGGGTAAAGTCCAACAACTGCCTCAGCGGAGGAGGAGAACCCGAAATGTCTGGCAACGTCTTTACTAACAAACACCTAGAGAGGGAGAAGATGGAAATGGTCACGTATGAAGAACAAATATAGACAGGAGACATCATCATCACCAATCCTACCATATCTATGGACAGTAACCTTCCTCCTTACCAGTCCTACCATATCTATGGACAGTAACCTTCCTCCTCACCAGTCCTACCTTCTCTTTGGTCAGCAACCTTTCTCCTCACCAGTCCTATCATCTCTTTGGTCAGCAACCTTCCTCCTCACCAGTCCTACCTTCTCTTTGGTCAGCAACCTTCCTTCTGACCAGTCCTTTCTTTTCTATGGACAAAAACCCTCCTGATTACCAGTCCTTCCTTCTCTAAGGACAGGAGGAGCATAACTACTGTGGTAGAACTCATAGTGGCTGCTATCAGGCCAGCCGCATCTGGGGGCCATTATTTGCAGCACCCAGTGGCCGAGCAGGTCTTCAGGGTGCTGCAAATGTCCCTTTATCTGCAAGCGCTCCTGGTAAGCACTTGCAGTTAAATATTAAGGGATATGACTAGACTTGATGGGTTTGTGGTCAGTCTGTGAGGGGGGTTCCAAAGTTTGCTATGGGGCCCAGCCAATTCTAGTTACACTCCTGATGGACAGTAACCAACTTTCTTACTAGTCCTTCCTTCTCTTTGGTCAGTAACCTTCTTCCTCACCAGTCCTTTCTCTTTGGTCAGTAACCTTCTTCCTCACCAGTCCTTCCTTCTCTATGGTCAGTAACCTTCTTCCTCACCTGTTCTTCCTTGTCTTGGTCAGTAAAATTCTTCCTCACCTGTCCTTCCTTCTCTTTGGTCAGTAGCCTTCTTCCTCACCTGTTCTTCCTTCTCTTGGTCAGTAGCCTTCTTCCTCACCTGTTCTTCCTTCTCTTGGTCAGTAGCCTTCTTCCTCACCTGTCCTTCCTTCTCTTGGTCAGTAGCCTTCTTCCTCACCTGTCCTTCCTTCTCTTTGGTCAGTAACCTTCTTCCTCACCAGTCCTTTCTTCTCTTGGTAAGTAACCTTCTTCCTCACCTGTCCTTCCTTCTCTTTGGTCAGTAGCCTTCTTCCTCACCTGTCCTTCCTTCTCTTTGGTGAATAACCTTCTTTCTTACTAGTCCTTCCTTCTCTTTGGTCAATAACCTTCTTCCTCACCAGTCCTTTTGTCTATATGGTCAGTAACCTTCTTCCTCATCAGTCCTTTCTTCTCTATGGTCAGTAACCTTCTTCCTCACCAGTCCTTCTTTCTCTTTGGTCAGTAACCTTCTTCCACATCAGCTCACCAGTCCCTCCTTCTTTATGGACAGTAACCTTCTTCCTTACTTGTCCTTCCTTCTTTTCGGTCAGTAGCCTCTTTTTCCATGCCAATCCTTCCCTCTCTATGGACACTTGCTCACTAGTCCTTCCTTCTCTTTGGTCAATAACCTTCTTCCTCATCAGTCCTTTCTTCTCTTGGTCAGTAGCCTTCTTCCTCACCTGTCCTTCCTTCTCTATGGTCAGTAACCTTCTTCCTCACCAGTCATTTCTTTTCTATAGTCAGTAACCTTCTTCCTCACCAGTCCTTCCTTCTCTTGGTCAGTAGCCTTCTTCCTCACCAGTCCTTTCTTCTCTTGGTCAGTACCCTTCTTCCTCATCAGTCCTTTCTTTTCTATAGTCAGTAACCTTCTTCCTCACCAGTCCTTCCTTATCTTGGTCAGTAACCTTCTTCCTCACCTGTCCTTCCTTCTCTTGGTCAGTACCCTTCTTCCTTACCTGTCCTTCCTTCTCTTCGGTCAGTAACCTTCTTCCTCACCAGTCCTTCCTTATCTTTGGTAAGTAACCTTCTTCCTCATCAGTCCTTTCTTCTCTATAGTCAGTAGCCTTCTTCCTCACCTGTCCTTCCTTCTCTTTGGTCAGTAACCTTCTTCCTCACCTGTCCTTCCCTCTCTATGGACACTTGCTCACTAGTCCTTCCTGCTCTTTGGTCAATAACCTTCTTCCTCACCTGTTCTTCCTTCTCTTGGTCAGTAGCCTTCTTCCTCACCTGTCCTTCCTTCTCTTGGTCAGTAGCCTTCTTCCTCACCTGTCCTTCCTTCTCTTTGGTCAGTAACCTTCTTCCTCACCAGTCCTTCCTTCTCTTGGTCAGTAACCTTCTTCCTCACCAGTCCTTTCTTCTCTATGGTCAGTAGCCTTCTTCCTCACCTGTCCTTCCTTCTCTTTGGTCAGTAACCTTCTTCCTCACCTGTCCTTCCTTCTCTTTGGTCAGTAACCTTCTTCCTCACCAGTCCTTTCTTCTCTATGATCAGTAACCTTCTTCCTCACCTGTCCTTCCTTCTCTTGGTCAGTAGCCTTCTTCCTCACCAGTCCTTCCTTCTTTATGGACAGTAACCTTCTTCCTCACCAGTCCTTTCTCTTTGGTCAGTAACCTTCTTCCTCACCAGTCCTTTCTTCTCTATGGTCAGTAACCTTCTTCCTCACCAGTCCTTTCTTCTCTTGGTCAGTAGCCTTCTTCCTCACCTGTCCTTCCTTCTCTTTGGTCAGTAGCCTTCTTCCTCACCTGTCCTTTCTTCTCTTTGGTCAGTAGCCTTCTTCCTCACCTGTCCTTCCTTCTCTTTGGTCAGTAACCTTCTTCCTCACCAGTCCTTCCTTTTCTTTGTCAGTAACCTTCCTCACCAGTCCTTCCTTCTCTTGGTCAGTAACCTTCTTCCTCATCAGCTAACCAGTCCTTCCTTCTCTTGGTCAGTAACCTTCTTCCTCATCAGCTCACCAGTCCTTCCTTCTTTATGGACAGTAACCTTCTTCCTTACTAGTCCTTCCTTCTTTTTGGTCAGTAGCCTTTTTCCTTGCCAATCCTTCCCTCTCTATGGACACTTGCTCACTAGTCCTTTCTTCTCTATAGTCTTTAGCCTTCTTAGAATATCTGTTCCTTTGATAGCGATACAACCTTCCGCCTTACCACTTCACCGTACTGAAATAACTGGTACAAATCATCACGCTCCTTCTCAATCTCTACGGAGATGGTGATTCTCTGGTCTGTAGGACAGTCCTTATTATATTCGTTCACTCTCTGGATCATCTTTATCTGTTCATCCACGTTCCTCCCCTGAAGAGTAAAAGATCATATAACACAAAGCCCATCAGCCAGGGTCACCTTACAGACATTGATGTTATTTACCTCCCAGTGAATCCACTTATATTGTGTGAGATCTACTCTCTTGAAGTCGTCTGCTGTTACGTCAGGAAGATTTCTGTTGGGGGATGATAGAGACATTAGGGTCCGCAACCTCTGAGCATGTGTGTTGGTACAAGAACATGTAGTACCACAAGCGTGTGTAATAATACAAGCACACAGAATACTGCAGGGATGTGTAATAATACAGATATGTAATAATACCAATATCCTCCTTCATGCTCTTTTGTAACCAGGATCTGATTCACAATGATTAGTGACTGATGCCACGAGCTGCAGTCATTACGTCTATCGCTACTATCCACTCTCACCTGGGCTTCCTGGTAGTGCATCCGGTTGGTGTTTTTCTGCAATCTCACCTTGGATTGCTTAGATTTGTGCTTTTATTCTTGTGGTTTGACCCTAACCTGATGCAGATGCAGTTTTGTTGTACTTTTTCCCACGCACAGAGTTTCCATATGTTCCTGGTGTCCCCAGAGTTTCCATATGTTCTTGGTGTCCCCAGAGTTTCCTTATGTTCTTGGTGTCCCCAGAGAGCTGCTATATGTTCTTGGTGTCCTTAGAGGTTCCATATGTTCTTGGTGTCCCCAGAGTTTTCATATGTTCTTGGTGGTGTCCCCAGAGTTTCCATATGTTCTTGGTGTCCCCAGAGTTTTCATATGTTCTTGGTGGTGTCCCAAGAGTTTCCATATGTTCTTGGTGTCCCCAGAGAGATGCTATATGTTCTTGGTGTCCCCAGAGAGATGCTATATGTTCTTGGTGTCCTTAGAGTTTCCATATGTTCCTGGTGTCCCCAGAGATTCCATATGTTCTTGGTGTCCCCAGAGTTTCCATATGTTCTTGGTGTCCCCAGAGTTTCCATATGTTCTTGGTGTTCCCAGAGTTTCCATATGTTCTTGGTGTCCCAAGAGTTTCCATATGTTCTTGGTGTCCCCAGAGTTTCCATATGTTCTTGGTGTCCCCAGAGTTTCCATATGTTCTTGGTGTCCCCAGAGTTTCCATATGTTCTTGGTGTCCCCAGAGTTTCCATATGTTCTTGGTGTTCCCAGAGTTTCCATATGTTCTTGGTGTCCCAAGAGTTTCCATATGTTCTTGGTGTCCCCAGAGTTTCCATATGTTCTTGGTGTCCCCAGAGTTTCCATATGTTCTTGGTGTCCCCAGAGTTTCCATATGTTCTTGGTGTCCCCAGAGTTTCCATATGTTCTTGGTGTCCCGAGAGAGCTGCTATATGTTCCTGGTGTCCCAAGAGTTTCCATATGTTCTTGGTGTCCCCAGAGTTTCCATATGTTCTTGATGTCCCCAGAGTTTTCATATGTTCTTGGTGTCCCCAGAGTTTCCATATGTTCTTGGTGTCCCCAGAGTTTCCATATGTTCTTGGTGTCCCCAGAGTTTCCATATGTTCCTGGTGTCCCCAGAGTTTCCATATGTTCCTGGTGTCCCCAGAGTTTCCATATGTTCTTGGTGTCCCCAGAGTTTCCATATGTTCTTGGTGTCCCGAGAGTTTCCATATGTTCTTGGTGTCCCCAGAGAGCTGCTATATGTTCTTGGTCTCCCCAGAGTTTCCATAGGTTCTTGGTGTCCCCAGAGTTTCCATATGTTCTTGGTGTCCCCAGAGTTTCCATATGTTCCTGGTGTCCCCAGAGTTTCCATATGTTCTTGGTGTCCCCAGAGTTTCCATATGTTCTTGGTGTCCCCAGAGTTTCCATAGGTTCTTGGTTTCCCCAGAGTTTCCATATGTTCTTGGTGTCCCCAGAGTTTCCATATGTTCTTGGTGTCCCCAGAGTTTCTATAGGTTCTTGGTGTCCCCAGAGTTTCTATAGGTTCTTGGTGTCTTCAGAGAGTTGCTGCGTGTTCTTGAAGTCTCCAGCGGACCTCCATCCATTAAGATTTGGTTCTTGGTACAGATCTTGCATCACAGGCTACAATACAAGATAAATGAGTCCCTTCATCGGATCACGAGAGGGAAACAGTATATAGTGACACATCCTAAGACGGTTAGCAGTAGTGAGTGTTTTGGCAGAATTACCCCATAGATTAACCCTTGAGAATCAGTCAGAGATTTGCTGTGATTGGGGCCCCTGTTCCTTACGTGTCATACAGGGTGACGGTCCGGGAGCCATTGCTGATGTTTACCAGGCAGCACGCGCAGGGAGTGTCGCCCCAAGTCTGCCAGCTCACATCTGACGCCTCAATGTTCCTCCGCGAGAAATCTGACATGATGAAGCTATGGAGCAGCAGGTGGGAAAGAGGAGTTACAAAGGGAAGTGGTACTGTGCACAGAATGCTGGTGATATGAGAAGAGAAGTGGTACTGTGCACCGAGCGCTGGTGATATGAGAAGACAGAGAAGTGGTACTGTGCACAGAATGCTGGTGATATGAGAAGAGAAGTGGTACTGTGCACCGAGCGCTGGTGATATGAGAAGACAGAGAAGTGGTACTGTGCACAGAATGCTGGTGATATGAGAAGAGAAGTGGTACTGTGCACCGAGCGCTGGTGATATGAGAAGACAGAGAAGTGGTACTGTGCACAGAATGCTGGTGATATGAGAAGACAGAGAAGTGGTACTGTGCACAGAATGCTGGTGATATGAGAAGAGAAGTGGTACTGTGCACAGAATGCTGGTGATATGAGAAGAGAAGTGGTACTGTGCACAGAATGCTGGTGATATGAGAAGAGAAGTGGTACTGTGCACAGAATGCTGGTGATATGAGAAGAGAAGTGGTACTGTGCACAGAATGCTGGTGATATTAGAAGAGAAGTGGTACTGTGCACAGAAGGCTGGTGATATGAGAAGACAGAGAAGTGGTACTGTGCACAGAATGCTGGTGATATGAGAAGACAGAGAAGTGGTACTGTGCACAGAATGCTGGTGATATGAGAAGACAGAGAAGTGATACTGTGCACAGAATGCTGGTGATATGAGAAGAGAAGTGGTACTGTGCACAGAATGCTGGTGATATGAGAAGACAGAGAAGTGGTACTGTGCACCGAGCGCTGGTGATATGAGAAGACAGAGAAGTGGTACTGTGCACAGAATGCTGGTGATATGAGAAGAGAGAGAAGTGGTACTGTGCACAGAATGCTGGTGATATGAGAAGACAGAGAAGTGGTACTGTGCACCGAGCGCTGGTGATATGAGAAGACAGAGAAGTGGTACTGTGCACCGAGCGCTGGTGATATGAGAAGACAGAGAAGTTGTACTGTGCACAGAATGCTGGTGATATGAGAAGACAGAGAAGTGGTACTGTGCACCGAGCGCTGGTGATATGAGAAGAGAAGTGGTACTGTGCACCGAGCGCTGGTGATATGAGAAGAGAAGTGGTACTGTGCACCGAGCACTGGTGATATGAGAAGACAGAGAAGTGGTACTGTGCACAGAATGCTGGTGATATGAGAAGAGAAGTGGTACTGTGCACCAAGCGCTGGTGATATGAGAAGACAGAGAAGTGGTACTGTGCACCGAGCGCTGGTGATATGAGACGACAGAGAAGTGGTACTGTGCACAGAATGCTGGTGATATGAGAAGACAGAGAAGTGGTACTGTGCACCGAGCGCTGGTGATATGAGAAGAGAAGTGGTACTGTGCACCGAGCGCTGGTGATATGAGAAGAGAAGTGGTACTGTGCACCGAGCGCTGGTGATATGAGAAGACAGTGAAGGCAGCTGGTAATGTGAGGGCCGAGACGCAGTTCTGAGCACAGAGGGCTGTGGATTACTGAGAGCCCCAGTCACGGACATATTGGCATGGTGGGGCCCAGGTTACGGACACATCTGCATAGTGATGTCACAGACACATGGGCATGGTGGAGCTGTCGCTGTCTAGTTCTGCACAGAGCTACAGTCCCCAGTATAGCAGCAGAATGAAGCCTCCTCTCCCAGTAGCACATCACACTGGTCTCCAGCTGCTCCCATACTCATACATACCCCACCATTCACTCCGACACAAACCTGTTCATGTGCAGGATGGTGCGGGTCCCACTGCTTATGTTGCTGATGACTATGGAGGCCGGGAAGGAGGAACCAGGATGAGAGACAACATGTTCTACATCTATGCCGTAACGTGTCAGACTGTCCATCGTAAAACTGTGGGGGAGGGGGGCACAGAGCAGGGGCAATTAATCAATAATTATCAGACAGAAGAGACATCAAGATTAGTATAGAGAGCAGATGTTCTAGATCAAAGGCACTGTGTAGCATAGTAAGGAGTAGATGATCTAGATCACAGGTGTCAAACTCACGGCCCTCCAGCTGTTTCAAAACTACAATTGCCATCGTGCCGGTACAGCCAAACCCAAAGGCAAGAGCTGGCGGAGCGCAGTGCGACAGCCCTGATCTAGATGACAGGTACTGGAGAGTATGGAGATAAGGTTTGCGTGTACAGGCACTGGGTAACATAGTGAAAGAGTAGATGTTCTAGATCAAAAGTACTAGGTAGGTAGTGAAAAAAAAGGAGGGGGGAATTTATTAAACTTGCCCCCAGTGCCTGATGGTCGGGGAGGAGGCCTGGTCCCTGATTTATCATGATTTACACCTGCTAGCAGCCAGAACTCATGGCAAAAACCTTTACCAGGTGTAGATATTGGCAGCAGCCTCAGTTCCACCGAATTTACTGATGGGTGTGTGGTACGGGGCGTGGCTTTATGTAAGATGGTGTACAGGGGCGGAACTACCGCCGTAGCGGCTGCTACGGGGCCCCGCCGCATCGGGGGCCTGCGCCCGGAGCTCACATAGCCTGCAGCACCTGGCGGCCGAGCAGGCCTCCCGGGTGCTGCAGCTGTTTGAGGTGTCCTGGGGATTCCCGGGCAGCACAGGTGACGGGATCAGTGTGGCTTAGTGTCCGCCAGGGCAAGTACTTCCGGGGGCAGGGAGCATCTCTAACAAGCGCTCCTGTGCCGTGCCGGAAGTACAGGCTGGGGGAGGAAGCTGAGCTCACTGGTCCTATCTGGTGCCGGAGATAGGATGGACGTGCGAGATTGCCGTCCCGGCAGCACAGGTACCAGTGAGCTCAGCGTCCGCCCCCAGCCTGTACTTCCGGCACGGCACAGGAGCGCTTGTTAGAGATGCTCCCTGCCCCGGAAGTACTTGCCCTGGCAGACACTGAGCCACACTGATCCCGTCACCTGTGCCCGGGAGAAGACAGCCGACGGTGGAGTTAGGTGAGTTGTGTTTTTTTTTTTTTTTTAAATCTGCTTTGCATAGGGGGATATTCAGGGGGCATCTATAGGGGCATCTATTGGGGATAATACAGGGGGGGCATCAATGGGGGATATACAGGGGGCATCTATGGGGGATATACAGGGGGGCCATCTATGGGGGATATACAGGGGGCATCTATGGGGGATATACAGGGGGCATCTATGGGGGATATACAGGGGGCATCTATTGGGGATAATACAGGGGGCATCTATGGTGAATATAAAGGGGGCATCTATGGGGAATATACAGGGGGCATCTATGGGGGACAATACAGGGGGAGCATCTATGGGGGATAATACAGGGGGGCATCTATAGGGGATAATACAGGGGGAGCATCTATGGGAGATATATGGGGGGCATCTATGGGGGATATACAGGGGGCCATCTATGGGGGACAATACAGGGGGAGCATCTATGGGGGATAATACAGGGGGGCATCTATAGGGGATAATACAGGGGGAGCATCTATGGAAGATATATGGGGGGGCATCTATGGGGGATATACAGGGGGCCATCTATGGGGATAATGCAGAGGGGCCATCTATGGGGGATAATACAGGGGGCATCTATGGGAGATATATGGGGGGGCATCTATGGGGATAATACAGGGGGGCATCTATAGGGGATAATACAGAAGGAGCATCTATGGGAGATATATGGGGGGGCATCTATGGGGGATATACAGGGGGCCATCTATGGGGGATATACAGGGGGCCATCTATGGGGATAATGCAGAGGGGCCATCTATGGGGGATATACAGGGGGCATCTATGGGAGATATATGGGGGGGCATCTATGGGGGATATACAGGGGGCCATCTATGGGGATAATGCAGAGGGGCCATCTATGGGAGATATATGGGGGGGCTATCTATGGGGGATATACAGGGGGAGCATCTATGGGGGATATACAGGGGGGCCATGGACCAAGGGGGATGGACAACACACAGGGGTAATTTATAAGGGGCCAACACAGGTGGCATCAGTAAGGGGAAATACACTTAGGGGCATATACTATAAGGGGGTCACGTAGTGTCAGGGCTATCCACTAAACGAGGGTGTAAAGGGGCCAATACAGATGTGCAGTTTGTATAGAGATGAGGATGGTGCCAGAGTAAGGAGACTAATATGTCTGTCTGGCAGATTCTGTGGATTCGTGGCTCGGAGAAGTTCTCATAATGACCCAGGACGGATGGAGAAGATGAAAAGGAAACAACTCCGATCAGAGAAGACGCCTCCTGTGAGTCACTTAATAAAACTGTACTATAATTTTTATGGTGTACAAAACCTGTGTAGAGCTGAGTGGGCTGATGGCATTGTGGTCGATTGGGGGGGGGGGGCAATCAAAAGTTTGCTATGGGGCCCAGCCATTTCTAGTTACACCCCTGATGGCGTACTTGTATGATGAGTTACATATGTTCTTGGAAATAGGCACAAGGTAGTACTGAAAAGGAACGGAGGGGATCTGTACTGGAGAGGAAGGGAGGGGATCTGTACTGAAAAGGAACGGAGGGGATCTGTACTGGAGAGGAAGGGAGGGGATCTGTACTGGAAAAGTACGGAGGGGATCTGTACTGGAGAGGAACAGAGGAGATCTGTACTGGAGAGGAAGGGAGGGGATCTGTACTGGAGAGGAAGGGAGGGGATCTGTACTGGAGAGGAACGGAGGAGATCTGTACTGAAAAGGAACGGAGGAGATCTGTACTGAAAAGGAACGGAGGGGATCTGTACTGGAGAGGAAGGGAGGGGATCTGTACTGAAAAGGAACGGAGGAGATCTGTACTGGAGAGGAAGGGAGGAGATCTGTACTGAAAAGGAACGGAGGGGATCTGTACTGGAGAGGAACAGAGGGGATCTGTACTGGAGAGGAACGGAGGAGATCTGTACTGGAAAGGAACAGAGGAGATCTGTACTGGAGAGGAAGGGAGGGGATCTGTGGTAAAAGGGACGGAGAAGATCTGTACTGGAGAGGAACGGAGGAGATCTGTACTGGAGAGGAACGGAGGAGATCTGTACTGGAGAGGAACGGAGGGGATCTGTACTGAAAAGAACTGGAGGGGATCTGTACTGGAGAGGAACGGAGGAGATCTGTACTGAAAAGGATCGGAGGGGATCTCTACTGGAGAGGAACGGAGGAGATCTGTACTGGAGAGGAACGGAGGAGATCTGTACTGGAGAGGAACAAAAGGGATCTGTACTGGAGAGGAATGGAAGGGATCTGTACTGAGATAGGAACAAAGGGAATCTGTACCCCCCACATGATACAGGTGACAGGCCGCAACTCTTGCCAGGACTGACCCCATCCTCCATATGATACAGGTGACAGGCAGCCCCCCTGCGAGGTATGCCCCCCCCCCTTCCTGATATAGGTGACAGTAATCCCTCCCTTTTAGGACTGCCCCCCCCCCCTCATGATCATGATACAAGTGGCAGGCAGCAAGGACTGCTCGCATCCCCCACATGTGACAGGTGACAGGTAGACTCCCTTCAAGGACTGCTCTCTCCCTTCATGATATAGGTGACAGGCAGCCCCCTTGCCGGGATTGCCCCCCCCCCCCACACACACACACACATGATACAGGTAACAGACAGCACTCGCCAGCTAGGACGGACCACACCCTCTATTTACAGCTCTGACTATTGTCATTTTACAGCACCTATTTCTGTGGTGAAACTGATGTAAATACTAATGGTTTTACCCCAAGCCATTAATCCCACTGCTGCTCCCAATGCAGATTTACACCCACTTTACACGGCATGTGCAGAGCCGACACAACCCTCATCTACATCAGCCTCCACCGGACCCATAGGGTAAGACTGGAAGGGAGAGGCCTATCCAACCCTCATCTACACCAGCCCCCGCCAGACCCATGGGCTAAGACTAGATGTTGGAGGCCTTCCCAACCCTCATACACACCTGCCTCTGCCGGAACCATTGCGTAAGAGTGGATGTGGGGCCCTTTCCAACCCTCATCTACACCAGCCCCAGACTGACCCCTGGTACTTACTCTGCAATGTAGCCAGGAGCCAAGGAACCCATGAAGGCAGATCGGGCCCCCAGTAAAGACAGCACAGTGCAGGAGTTGGAGGCATTACCACCTCGCTGCCAACGCTGAGATAAACACCTGCAAAAGAGATGACAAGCTGAGGGCCCACAAGGCACATACAGGATCTGCCAGTGATTGGCTGTGTGTGTGACCCCCAAGACCTGAAACGTGGAAGGAAGAGGGCTGCCTGAGGTTGCCTTAACCAATGTAACCCAAGACTAGAGGCTAGAACCCCATCTGGGATCACCCATCTCAAATCTACAATGGGATCACCCACTCATCTCTACTATAGGATCCCACATCTCATCTCTACTAAATGATTACATATCTCTACTATGGGACCATCCATCTCTCTGCTCCACTATGGGATCACACTTGTCTCATCTCTACAGTGGGATCTCACATCTCATCTCTACTATGGCATCTTATGTCTCATCTCTACTATTGGATCACACGTCTCTCATCTCTACTATGGGATCACACGTCTCATCTCTACTATGGGATCACACATCTAATGTCTACTATGGGATCACATGTCTTATGTCTTCTATGGGATCACACATCTCATGTCTACTATGGGATCACACGTCTCTCATCTCTACTATGGGATCACACGTCTCTCATCTCTACTATGGGATCACACGTCTCTCATCTCTACTATGGGATCACACGTCTCATCTCTACTATGGGATCACACGTCTCTCATCTCTACTATGGGATCACACGTCTCTCATCTCTACTATGGGATCACACGTCTCTCATCTTTACTATGGGATCACACGTCTCTCATCTCTACTATGGGATCACACGTCTCTAATCTCTACTATGGGATCACACGTCTCTCATCTCTACAATGGGATCACACATCTCATGTCTACTATGGGATCACATGTCTTATGTCTTCTATGGGATCACACATCTCATGTCTACTATGGGATCACACGTCTCTCATCTCTACTATGGGATCACACGTCTCTCATCTTTACTATGGGATCACACATCTCATTTCTACTATGGGATCACACATCTCTCATCTCTACTATGGGATCACACGTCTCATCTCTACAATGGGATCACACGTCTCTCATCTCTACTATGGGATCACACGTCTCTCATCTCTACTATGGGATCACACATCTCATTTCTACTATGGGATCACACATCTCTCATCTCTACTATGGGATCACACATCTCTCATCTCTACTATGGGATCACACGTCTCTCATCTCTACTATGGGATCACACGTCTCTCATCTCTACTATGGGATCACACATCTCATTTCTACTATGGGATCACACGTCTCTCATCTCTACTATGGGATCACACGTCTCTGATCTCTACTATGGGATCACACGTCTCTCATCTCTACTATGGGATCACACGTCTCTCATCTCTACTATGGGATCTGAGAGGAATGAGTTAATCCATCCAAAATTTGAAGGAAGATATAACAGGAAAATAGAAGAAAAATAAATCCTTTTCTCATGGACTCCTTTTCTTATGAGAACTTTCCTAAATGACTGTTCAAGGACATACAGCTGGTCTACCGTCTGTTCCCAGCAGATAATAAATGTTATTTTATAATTCACATTCTCGTAAGCAGATAATAAATGTTTTTTAGCATCCTTATGTATGTATCAACATCCTTATGTAAACAATTTTAATTGAACATTTAATCTTATTGTATATCCATATTTGTCAAAATATATCCATAGTTATTCATTTTTTGAAGTTGATGACGTGTATAGTGTATGACTTTGCATTTTACATTCATATCCATTGGTTTTTCCTGTATAAATAAAGGTGGGTTCTCAGAGATGAAAAACACACCAGACTTGTATGCAAGATACGTAGTCTGTGTCCTCATTCTAAGTGCATGGTGTGGGAGAGGGGATCTGGACCCATTCTCCAACTCAATTAGGAAACAGCCAACAACAGTAGGCCTTCTTTGGGAAGGCACCTCGACATTATTGGCGCCCGAACAGGGACACGCCCATTACATCGGGAGATCGGATGACCTACACTGCTGTACCAGGGGAGAGAGGGGTGAACAAGGAGACCACAAAACCTGGCCAGGTAAAGAGTAAAAAATTTGTTTGCTCTTTTCTGTGCTCTCCTCCTTCACATCTTTTCTTACCTACCTCTGCAGAGTAAGTTATCAAAGTGAACTCACGATAGGCGTGTCAATTTGAACTTTGTTCTCCTCTTGTTGGCTGTTCTATGTCTGTTTGTCCTAACCTGTGAGGGATAGTATATAGTAGGCGAAGAATTGCTCATTCAGGCTAAAACTGTTACCCAGAGCCCGGCCGTGGTTGTCACAGGTCCTCATAGACATGGAGCGTTGTGCGGTGGGAACAGTGCCAGTGCTAAAACCACTTTGGAATGAGCCTAGTAGCCTAACTATACAAGGACGCTGGACAGTAGTCTGGTTGTTTCCAAGGGAAAGATCTGTAATATGCTAATTACTGTCCTCTGTATACTTGGGGTAACTTGTTTTGCAATCTACATAGCAGCAAGAGTGTATTTCAACATAAGAGACAGAAGCCCTGAACCGTGGAATATTCTAAGTCCCAGCTTTTGGTAGTGATCCGTGGTCATAAGTGTACAGGACACAAGAAAGGAAATCATCAGTTGATTATTCTGGGTGCCTCCTGTTATATGATCACGAAGTAATATAAAATGGGACAAACAGAATCAAAAGGGGTTTCTGCAACCCACATAGTCAAAAGGGGTTTCTGCAACCCACATAGTGACCTGCCGATATGGCAAAGAACAAGCAAAAAGGGCAAAAGCAATGTTGAAATATTTTAACATCCAACACAATGCTGTTTTTAACCCCAATACTTGGACTAAAGTCCAAGAAACAAGGGGAGGATTAATAATTGATAATGGATAGATGAGAGCCAGAGGGTCAGACAGAAGGAAAACATTCAGGATAATGGGTGGGAAGCACAGGTCCAGCTGGGTGGACATGTGCCGGTGACCAACAATATCTAGATAAGACAGAATATTGTAGTTTGTGTGGCAGACCCAAGCCACATCATTATGTTACACCATTGTACCCAGTTTATATCTGTATACAAACCCCAGATCCTGCAAAAAGCCAACCTACCTCCAATGGTGGCGTATAGACCCTATGTTCTACAGGAGCCAACCTACCTCCAATGGTGGCGTATAGACCCTATGTTCTACAGGAGCCAACCTACCTCCAATGGTGGCGTATAGACCCTTTGTTCTGCAGGAATCTTCCCCTTGGTCGGCTGTTGAAGTAGTTACTTTGATTTAAAGTGCCCCTTACCTGATAGTAAGACCAATGCCTTTGTGGAGGTGGGCAGCCTAACCTCAAATAGTGTACAGTCCCATGTAAGTGTCTGAGTACAAAGCCACGTACTCAGACAAGGAGAACAGTCCAGCTCATTGCTAGATACAGTACTGAGAGAGCTGAAGAGGTTAATTAATGCTGCGTAGTGAAGCAGCATACAAAGTACATAATGTGTGTTATTTGTTATGTTTTGTACAAGGCCATCAACCAGCTCTGAGGGCTGCAGATCACATGCAAGCAGCATTAGGAAAAAGAATCAGAGCTGTTAGTGTAATGTAATGTACGCTCCTACATTATATACTGTTGTATTTCAGCCAGTCTTACTAAGCTGGTGTTCCCCTTTAGAAGTATGTTACGTGTTAAAAAATGTTGATAATTTTCTGTTGTCCCGACCATGGAACATTTGCTTATTTAGCTACGCCACTTTTCTGTAATCAGCCCTCAAAGATGGCGACTGAAAGCCGACCACTCCCACATATCATCCACGTCTGTATTATAATTGTGACGTCTCAAAACCATGCCCTAAGCCAACACCCCTATATCCGGTTATCTAGTCCGGAGGCCATTTTAACTCCTGGCATTTCTGTCCCCCGCCCATACTGCTTAGTGTCACTGAGGGGGCGGGCACAGGATTCTCCGATAGAGTCTAACAACTGTTTTGCACATTTATTAATGAATATTATTACCTGATGGTGAGGAAAGTTAGACAAAGGTTTGTTGGAGGGAAAAGCAATGAGACTGTTTGAAGGAGCTGGGTCTATTAGACCTATTAGTGTATAAGATTGTTATACGGAAGTGTCAGTAGGAGTCAGAGAGAAAAAGTACGTTTTATTAGGAATGTCAAGAGAAAAGTGATAATTGGTAAAGATCAAACGCAGAATTTTGTGCACTTATTTAGAACCCAATGGTATAAGGAGCCTGTAGTTACTTATTACTGTAACTTACACATTTGTATTTAAAAAGTATGTTGTAGGTATATATGTGTCCCAATATATATTGTAAGCAGATTTTCTTTAAGTGTGTGTCCCCAACGTATGATATTTCTAAGAAGGAGTAGTTTTACTACTGTAATATATATTTCTATGTAACTTTATTTAACAAGTGTTTATATATATATGTGTATATATGTGTACACATCTATCCTAATAAGTTCTACGCAACTTGGTTTTTTTTCCTACTAAGTTATAAGTATGTGTACCACTGTCCAAGGTTACAGTCTGGTGTATAAGAGCACAGCGCTGATATCTTCTGTAACTTCAAGGATGTTAGACAAAAAAAAAAAAACTTCCAAGAAGTTTTAACTCTTGTATCTATGATTTTACTGCTCACTGCTCAAGGTTAGAAGTGAGGTACAGAGCGTTCTGTTTACTGATAAGAGCAGCGTATTGAAGGAATATTCATTTCAGCTGATTTATTTAATTTTTTTGTCAGAAGAGGGTTGATATGGGCCGAGTGTGCAGTGTTTGATTATTTTTTTTTTAATGTTTTTATTTTTAGGGTTGACAGTTTTGTGATGATTATGGCAGACTAGCTCATGAATATATATGTATTGTTTTATCCCTAGTAAAGCCAAACTCATATCCATGGCTCCAGTCTGCACTCCTTATGCCCCCCAATATATATATATCTTGTGTTAAGTGCATTGAATCCAGCATCTCTGTTGCCTCTTGATGTAGATTCAAAAGGGGGGATAGAGGTGAATGGAAATGGGAGCAGCCCATTCCGATGGAGTAGCCAATTTTGATGTTTTAAATTGTGAAAGATAAAAATGTAATTGAAAGCTCAAATATTAATGAAAGTTTAAAAGTTTTTTATTGTAGATTATCCCAGACTTTTCAAAGATGGATGACACAAGACGCAAGGATATATGGTGACCGCCATGCAGCGTGACGTTCCACTGCAGAAACCGCTCCTGCTATAAGCTGGAGGTGAGGACAATCACTGAGACATGTAAGATGGTTGGAGGTGACTGTGCAGATGTCTATATGAGGCCCACTATTATGGGTTAATTGGCAAATTAGAGATTTGTTTGGTCCCTGGGCTTACCAAAAACACTTGGAGAAAAAAAACTGTTCAAAGAAGAAGAAAAGCTGCCATAGAGCGACTGACGCAACGTTCACGCAGACAAACCCTGATGCCAAAAAGGGTGATGGATGATGGATGAAGCTGGTGATGCTGTGGTTTCTGTGCTCTTCCCAAGGTAACCGTACAAAGCGTACAAGGGAATGGGGAGATGTTTCCGGTCTCTTCCCAAGGTAACAGCGTACAAAGCGTACAAGGGAATGGGGAGATGTTTCCAGTCTCTTCCTGAGGTAACCGTACATAGTGTACAGGTGGATGGGGAGATGTTTCCGGTCTCTTCCTGAGGTAACCGTACATAGTGTACAGGGGGATGGGGAGATGTTTCCGGTCTCTTCCTGAGGTAACCGTACATAGTGTACAGGTGGAGGGGGAGATGTTTCCGGTCTCTTCCTGAGGTAACCGTACATAGTGTACAGGGGGATGGGGAGATGTTTCCGGTCTCTTCCTGAGGTAACCGTACATAGTGTACAGGTGGAGGGGGAGATGTTTCCGGTCTCTTCCTGAGGTAACCGTACATAGTGTACAGGTGGATGGGGAGATGTTTCCGGTCTCTTCCTGAGGTAACCGTACATAGTATACAGGGAGATGGGGAGATGTTTCCAGTCTCTTCCTGAGGTAACCGTACATAGTGTACAGGTGGATGGGGAGATGTTTCCGGTCTCTTCCTGAGGTAACTGTACATAGTATACAGGTGGATGAGGAGATGTTTCCAGTCTCTCCCTGAGGTAACCGTACATAGTATACAGGTGGATGGGGAGATGTTTCCGGGCTCTTCCTGAGGTAACCGTACATAGTGTACAGGTGGATGGGGAGATGTTTCCGGTCTCTTCCTGAGGTAACCGTACATAGTGTACAGGGGAATGGGGAGATGTTTCCGGGCTCTTCCTGAGGTAACCGTACATAGTATACAGGTGGATGGGGAGATGTTTCCGGTCTCTTCCTGAGGTAACCGTACATAGTGTACAGGTGGATGAGGAGATGTTTCCAGTCTCTCCCTGAGGTAACCGTACATAGTATACAGGTGGATGGGGAGATGTTTCCGGTCTCTTCCTGAGGTAACCGTACATAGTGTACAGGTGGAGGGGGAGATGTTTCCGGTCTCTTCCTGAGGTAACCGTACATAGTGTACAGGGGAATGGGGAGATGTTTCCGGTCTCTTCCTGAGGTAACCGTACATAGTATACAGGTGGATGGGGAGATGTTTCCGGTCTCTTCCTGAGGTAACCGTACATAGTATACAGGTGGAGGGGGAGATGTTTCCGGTCTCTTCCTGAGGTAACCGTACATAGTATACAGGTGGATGGGGAGATGTTTCCGGTCTCTTCCTGAGGTAACCGTACATAGTGTACAGGTGGAGGGGGAGATGTTTCCGGTCTCTTCCTGAGGTAACCGTACATAGTGTACAGGTGGATGGGGAGATGTTTCCGGTCTCTTCCTGAGGTAACCGTACATAGTATACAGGTGGATGTGGAGATGTTTCCGGTCTCTTCCTGAGGTAACCGTACATAGTGTACAGGTGGAGGGGGAGATGTTTCCGGTCTCTTCCTGAGGTAACCGTACATAGTGTACAGGTGGATGGGGAGATGTTTCCGGTCTCTTCCTGAGGTAACCGTACATAGTATACAGGGGAATGGGGAGATGTTTCCGGTCTCTTCCTGAGGTAACCGTACATAGTATACAGGTGGAGGGGAGAGGTTTCCGGTCTCTTCCTGAGGTAACCGTACATAGTATACAGGTGGATGGGGAGATGTTTCCGGTCTCTTCCTGAGGTAACCGTACATAGTATACAGGGGAATGGGGAGATGTTTCCGGTCTCTTCCTGAGGTAACCGTACATAGTGTACAGGTGGATGGGAGATGTTTCCGGTCTCTTCCTGAGGTAACCGTACATAGTATACAGGTGGATGGGGAGATGTTTCCGGTCTCTTCCTGAGGTAACCGTACATAGTGTACAGGTGGATAGGAGATGTTTCCGGTCTCTTCCTGAGGTAACCGTACATAGTATACAGGGGGATGGGGAGATGTTTCCAGTCTCTTCCTGAGGTAACCGTACATAGTATACAGGGGGATGGGGAGATGTTTCCAGTCTCTTCCTGAGGTAACCGTACATAGTATACAGGGGAATGGGGAGATGTTTCCGGTCTCTTCCTGAGGTAACCGTACATAGTATACAGGGGAATGGGGAAATGTTTCCGGTCTCTTCCTGAGGTAACCGTACATAGTATACAGGTGGAGGGGAGATGTTTCCGGTCTCTTCCTGAGGTAACCGTACATAGTATACAGGTGGATGTGGAGATGTTTCCGGTCTCTCCCTGAGGTAACCGTACATAGTGTACAGGTGGAGGGGGAGATGTTTCCGGTCTCTTCCTGAGGTAACCGTACATAGTGTACAGGTGGATGGGGAGATGTTTCCGGTCTCTTCCTGAGGTAACCGTACATAGTATACAGGTGGAGGGGGAGATGTGGATCTGTTTGTTTTTAAGTCTTTTCCAGAGACAATCAGCAACAAGCTGTGAGACCAGCGGATGGAGAGAAGGTACAGGTAAAGATGGCGTCAGACAGTAAGTAACTTTGTTTGCCACCTGCCTTGTATCCCACTGTAAGTTATCTGACAAAACCAGCAGAAGGAAGCCATGTGTAATGTGATGTAGTATCCTCACATTGGGCGGCCCAGGGGACAACAAATATAGCAGAGAGGGTTGTGTACGGCTGTATTATCTACACCTGTCATAACCTACTGTAAGTAACACCGTAAAGTGCCTGTCTGCATAGTCTGTCATCTTCCTGCCTGTTTCAGGGAATGTAAGTGGACGTCATCCAGCTGCCACAGGTGGCCTATATAGGTATGTCCTTACAGGTGGCCTATATAGGTGTGTCCTTACAGGTGGCCTATATAGGTGTGTCCTTACAGGTGGCCTATATAGGTATGTCCTTACAGGTGGTATATATAGGTATGTCCTTACAGGTGGTATATATAGGTATGTCCTTACAGGTGGTATATATAGGTATGTCCTTACAGGTGGCCTATATAGGTATGTCCTTACAGGTGGTATATATAGGTATGTCCTTACAGGTGGTATATATAGGTATGTCCTTACAGGTGGTATATATAGGTATGTCCTTACAGGTGGCCTATATAGGTATGTCCTTACAGGTGGCCTATATAGGTATGTCCTTGTCTGTACTGGTGTCTTCTTTACAGGTCAGCCAAAGCTATGGGAGACGACAAAGCCAATGTCTGAGGTGATACTAGTGGCCTATATATAACTGAGGCCAAGAGTCCAAGTGTCTGTAAAGAGACCTGTCAGTCAAAAGATAGGTTTAAGGATAAAGGATCCATACCAATGCTACCATTACAAAAAGGATCATGTGATACATATTATTCTCATAAAAAGGCTTTGAAACCTTAGGTGATGTATCGTTTACACTTTGCTTTTATTTCTATGGTGGTTATTTTATGTGTAATATGTGATGATCTCAGTGAGACAAGAGATAATTCAGTAGGATCCAAATATTATATCGGTAATAAGCGCCCAGTTACTTCATATTATTGGTGTATGTATTATACTATATGATTATGTACAGGAAGAGATGTGACCATGTGACCAGTCCTGTGTGATCTAATCATAAAGACGTTTTCTAGGGACAAAATGAAGTAAAAAGACTTAAAAGAAGTGGAAATTTTGAGAATCCCTTACTGAAGATTGTGAATTCACTAATTGGTTATTATAAGTGAATCTAGTGGTTACATAGTAGGTCACATTGTGGAGATTTTATTGCACTTATCTGTTATGCTGTTTTTAGTTTATGTATCAACGAACTTTTTATTTTAATTTTGCCATGAGATAAGATTTGCTCACATCTAAACTTTCCCTTTTCAGAAACTTTTTAAAGTTAGTCGTTGTGACTTTCCAATCCCCACATGATACCGAAGTGGTAGAGTCCTTGTTATAGAGTCACGTCTGTTATATACAGTAATAAGACAATAAGGTTTGGTTATTTTGATAAAATCCGGAGAGGTATTTGTCATATATATATGTTATTTTGGGTATTGATAATAAGCTTTTATTTGTTTTGTTGTAACTAAGCTGTATATTGATGTATACTGTACAGACTCACCCATTGTTTAGTATTTTCTTTCGGTTATTGCAGATCTACCTACCTCATCTGCTGTAAGTTTGTTCCGCCATCTATAACTTTCAATACAACGTATAGTACTTTATTTCTGTATCCTATGGTGATGCAAACTTGGGACAAATGAGTTGAAGCCACAGACTATTTAGATGATCAGATATCTGACATACTGGATATACTTAACACCTCAGTAGCAGTGCAGAGGCAACTTATGGTAGTTACTAACCAGCACACTGTGGTGCTTGATTTTCTGACTGCTGCTCAAGGGGGGATGTGTCAGGTAGTTGGCCCTACATGTTGTCATTATGTAAATGATCAGGGAATAGTGCAAATCACAGCAGGACTGGATAAAATTGCACAACTAAGGAAAAAACATGATGAGATGATTCTGGCAGACCAGGATAAATGGTGGTCAGGGGCATTAGCTAGCTTAAATCCTGCAAATTGGTTCAATGGTATAGGAGGATGGTTCATGGGAATACTACAAACAGTTTTTCAGATCATGTTGTTTCTTTTATTGGTCTATTGTGTAATCAAAGGATTATGCTATTGTTGTCAGCAAGTTACAAAGACTAAATCTTATACTCTATAAGTAATGATGTTTGTTTCTTTTCCTTCTAGATTGGCGTTATGATGAGGAAATCTCTTGGAGGAGGATATGCCCATGTGGCTCTAGGTGATGGTGTTGGACCCAGAAGCATCCGCACCCCACAACCCGCGGTTAGAGAGTGTTTAGGGTACATACTGGGATTTAGTCCTGTCCAGGACCCAGATCTCTTCATCATCGCCAATAAGGGGGGAAAATGAGAGGAATGAGTTAATCCATCCAAAGAGTGAAGGAAGATATAACAGGATGAAATAAGAAGAAAAATAAATCTCATGGACTCCTTTTCTTATGAGAACTTTCCTAAATGACTGTTCAAGGACATACAGCTGGTCCACCGTCTGTTCCCAGCAGATAATAAATGTTATTTTATAATTCACATTCTCGTAAGCAGATAATAAATGTTTTTTAGCATCCTTATGTATGTATCAACATCCTTATGTAAACAATTTTAATTGAACATTTAATCTTATTGTATATCCATATTTGTCAAAATATATCCATAGTTATTCGTTCTTTTGAAGTTGATGACGTGTATAGTGTATGACTTTGCATTTTACATTCATATCCATTGGTTTTTCCTGTATAAATAAAGGTAGGTTCTCAGAGATGAAAAACACACCAGACTTGTTTGCAAGATACGTAATCTGTGTCCTCATTCTAAGTGCATGGTGTGGGAGAGGGGATCCGGACCCATTCTCCAACTCAATTAGGAAACAGCCAACAACAGTAGGCCTTCTTTGGGAAGGCACCTCGACAGATCACACGTCTCTCATCTCTACTATGGGATCACACGTCTCTCATCTCTACTATGGGATCACATGTCTCTAATCTCTACTATGGGATCACACGTCTCTCATCTCTACTATGGGATCACACGTCTCTCATCTCTACTATGGGATCACATGTCTCTAATCTCTACTATGGGATCACACGTCTCTCATCTCTACTATGGGATCACACGTCTCTAATCTCTACTATGGGATCACACGTCTCTAATCTCTACTATGGGATCACACGTCTCTAATCTCTACTATGGGATCACATGTCTTATGTCTTCTATGGGATCACACATCTCTCATCTCTACTATGGGATCACACGTCTCTCATCTCTACTATGGGATCACATGTCTTATGTCTTCTATGGGATCACACATCTCTCATCTCTACTATGGGATCACACGTCTCTAATCTCTACTATGGGATCACATGTCTTATGTCTTCTATGGGATCACACATCTCTCATCTCTACTATGGGATCACACATCTCTCATCTCTACTATGGGATCACACATCTCTCATCTCTACTATGGGATCACACGTCTCTCATCTCTACTATGAGGTTACGTCTCATCTCTACAATGGGATCACACGTCTCATCTCTACAATGGGATAACACGTCTCTCATCTCTACTATGGGATCACACGTCTCTCATCTCTACTATGGGATCACACATCTCTCATCTCTACTATGGGATCACAAATCTCATCTCTACTATGGGATCACACGTCTCTCATCTCTACTATGGGATCACACGTCTCTCATCTCTACTATGGGATCACACGTCTCTCATCTCTACTATGGGATCACACGTCTCTCATCTCTACTATGTGATCACACGTCTCTCATCTCTACTATGGGATCACACGTCTCTCATCTCTACTATGGGATCACACGTCTCTCATCTCTACTATGGGATCACACGTCTCTCATCTCTACTATGGGATCACACGTCTCATCTCTACTATGGGATCACACATCTCATGTCTACTATGGGATCACATGTCTTATGTCTTCTATGGGATCACACATCTCATCTCTACTATGGGATCACACGTCTCTCATCTCTACTATGGGATCACACGTCTCTCATCTCTACTATGGGATCACACGTCTCTCATCTCTACTATGGGATCACACGTCTCTCATCTCTACTATGGGATCACACGTCTCTCATCTCTACTATGGGATCACACATCTCATTTCTACTATGGGATCACACGTCTCTCATCTCTACTATGGGATCACACATCTCTCATCTCTACTATGGGATCACACGTCTCTCATCTCTACTATGGGATCACACGTCTCTCATCTCTACTATGGGATCACACGTCTCTCATCTCTACTATGGGATCACACGTCTCTCATCTCTACTATGGGATCACAGGTCTCTCATCTCTACTATGGGATCACACGTCTCTCATCTCTACTATGGGATCACACGTCTCTCATCTCTACTATGGGATCACACGTCTCTCATCTCTACTATGGGATCACACGTCTCTCATCTCTACTATGGGATCACACGTCTCTCATCTCTACTATGAGGTTACATCTCATCTCTACTATGGGATCACACGTCTCATCTCTACTATGGCATCACACGTCTCATCTCTGCTATAGGATCACAATTCCCATCTCTACTACAGGATCATACGTCTCATCTCTTCTATGGGATCACATGTCTCATCTCTACTATAGGATCACATATTTCTTCTATGCGATCACACATATCTCATCTCTACTATGGGATCTGACAACTCTAATCTCTAGTATGGGATCACACATCTCATCCCTACAATGGGATCACATGTGGTGCAGGAATGGGTAGTTGGTACAAACATGGATCAGGTCAGGTTCACACTCAAGAAGGGAATACGCAGGAATACAGAAACCAACTGGGAGTGCAGGGCTATACGGCAGAAACACCACAGCAGGAACACGGGAACCAGGACAAAAGTGTGACGAGTGGGGGATAAAAGGGGCCTCCCGACGAGGAGCCATAAGGGGGGTCTCTGCGGCCACGACAGTTAGTGGGGGTTCTTAGTGGGGTAGTAGTTCGTGCCCAATTGTAATAGTGGTGGTAGGTGGTTGCATGCTAGTCAAGATGGCCCCCGTCAGAGGGTGGGGGAGGGGGGAACAGGTATGGCCTTTGTGTAGAGACAAAGGGGTCATTAGTATGCGGAGGGAATACCTGGGGGAGGTAGTGAGCTGAGCTAGGTGTTAAAGGGGGTGGGGTTTAGAGTATAAAAGGACAGGTAGTTTGACCAGGGACACAGCACTTTTCAAGATCCCACCCTCCCACCCTGTGTTGTTGGATTCATTGTATTTGATGTTATTTATTGTATTTATGGTATTTGTTTGCTGGACTGAATTTACTAGTTGTAAGGCGGAAATCACGATCCTTTCAGCCCAGGTTTGCACTTTAGGTTAGGGGCCTCATTGACAGGGACAGTTCTACTATATGGTAGCGCTGCTGCCAATGGGGGAGGGCCGGTCTGGTATGGGCTACCCTCAGTTGATAGGGACTTTAGTTTGTTGGCTGAAGGGTCGTGATTTGCGTCGGGCCTCCCCGTTGGTGTTTGTTACAATGTTTAATAAAGCGCAGCATATGCTGCAATTTCGGCCAAAAATATGTTTTATTGTGTTTTGTTGGGGTATGCGGGAGTGGGGTTAGCAGGTTCCCCCCTTAGAGTGCAGGAACACTAGCAGGGTAATACATGTAAGGAAGGTAAGGTTACTGCAATAACAGTGGCCCGATCCATTTTGCACCAAGGGAGTAAGAGAGAACAAAGTGATTCCAATCCACAAGGAGGTACCCCTTGCCTCTGACAACCTTGCAGTCCAAGATGTTTCTGACCTCAAACTCCTCCTCAGAATCAACAGATACTGGAACAACATGAGGACCCGGTAAAGATTCCTGGTTTGAGAAGTGAAAAGAGTTGGGAATCGGCAAGGTGGGCGGTAGCTTCAACTTGTAGGTGACCAGATTGATCCTCTGCAGTATCTCAAAAGGACCAAGGAACATGTGCAGAAAACCTCCTTATATACCTAAGCCACAGGTGGGGAGAAGCCTCAAGCCTATAAATCTTAAAAGGGTGTGCACGTTACTACCCCCCAGTGGCCGGATCCATACTGCACCATGGGAGGAAGAGAACACATGCTGCTCCATGCCCTAGGCTTTAACCCCTTAATGACACAGGGCATATAATTACGCCCTGTGGCCGCCTTGGGGGGGTTAAGAGGGGGGCGGCGCGGCGACCCTGCTCTGAACCGCCGCGGTTCAAGGTGCCGCATGCAGCCCGGGACCGTGGCTATTAGCGGGCACAGTCAGATCGCCGTGCCCGCTAATAAAGTAATCAGATGCAGCTGTCAAAGTTGACAGCTGCATCTGATTTCTTATGCAGCCCAATCCCTGGTGGTCTAGTGGCGGAGATGTCCCCCTGTGTCTGCTGCCGGCCGTAGTCTGCGCCGTTATGGCGCTGATCCTGGCTCGGCACTCGGTTGCTTCCGGCTGCAGCAGCCAAAAGCAATCGAATGCCTATCTCATCGATCTATGCTGTATTACTATATACAGCATAGATCAATGAGAGATCAGAGTGCTTATACTAGAAGTCCCCCAGGGGGAATAACCCTGACCCCAGGGGGAAGAATCCTAACCCCAGGGGGAATAACCCTAACCCATGGGGGCAATAACCCTAACCCCAGGGGGCAATAACCCTAACCCCGGGGGGCAATAACCCTAACCCCGGGGGGCAATAACCCTAACCTCGGGGGGGGGAATGACCCTAACCCCGGGGGGGGGGGGGGGGGGGAATAACCCTAACCCAAGGGAGAATAACCCTAACCCCAGGGAGAATAACCCTAACCCCAGGGGGGAGAATAACCCTAACCCCAGGGGGTGGAATAACCCTAACCCCAGGGGGGAGAATAACCCTAACTCCAGGGAGAAAACCCTAAGCCCGGGGGGGGGGGGGGAGAAATAACCCTAACGCCAGGGGGAAATAACCCTAACCGCAGGGGGGGAATAACTCTAACCCCAGGGGGGCGAATAGCCCTAACCCCAGGGGGGGGAAATAACCCTAACCCCAAGTGGGAATAACCCTAACCCCATGGGGGAATAACCCTAACCCCAGGGGGGGAATAACCCTAACCCCAGGGGGGGAATAACCCTAACCCCAAGTGGGAATAACCCTAACCCCAGGGGGGAATAACCCTAACCCCAGGGGGGAATAACCCTAACCCCAGGGGGGAATAACCCTAACCCCAGGGGGTGAATAACCCTAACCCCAGGGGGGAATATCTCTAACCCCAGGGGGGAATAACCCTAACCCCAGGGGGAATAACCCTAACCCCAGGGGGTGAATAACCCTAACCCCAGGGGGGAATAACTCTGACCCCAAGGGGGGAATATCCCTAACCCCAGTGGGGAATAACCCTAACCCCAGGGGGAATAACCCTAACCCCGGGGGGAATAACCCTAACCCCAGGGAGGCTTCTAGTATAAGTGTAAAAGAAAAAACAAAGGGTTAATATTAGTAAAAAAAAAACTCCCCTAATAAAAGTCTGAATCACCCCCCTTTTCCCAGGTTCTAAATAAAAATAAATAAATAAACATGTTTGCTATCGCCGCGTGCGTAATCGCCCGAACTATTAATTAATCACATTCCTGATCTCGTACGGTAAACGGCGTCAGCGCAAAAAAATCCCAAAGTGGTAATATTTTGGTCGCATCAAATCCAGAAAAATTGTAATAAAAAGTGATCAAAAAGTCGTATATGCGCAATCAAGGTACCGATAGAAAGAACACATCATGGCGCAAAACATGACACCTGACACAGCCCCATAGACCAAAGGATAAAAGCGCTATAAGCCTGGGAATGGAGCGATTGTAAGGGACGTATATTTGGTAACAATGGTTTGAATTTTTTACAGGTTATCAGATACAATATAAGTTATACATGTTATATATCATAGTAATCGTAACAACTTGAGGAACATAGATAACAAGTCAGTTTTACCCCAGGGCGAATGGCGTAAAAACACAGTCCCCCCAAATAAAAGAAATGCGTCTTTTTTTTTTTCAATTTCACCACACTTTGAATTTTTCTGGTTTCACAGTGACTTTATGATAAAGTTCAGCCGTCATTGCAAAGTACAATTAGTGACGCAAAAAATAAGGATAAGGGATCATGTGGGTTTCTAGGTGGAAAAATGCAAGTGCTATGTATGTATGTATGTATGTATGTATGTATGTATGTATGGCCGTATATACACAAGGAGGAAAAAAACGAAGTGGCTTGGTCCTTAAGGGGTTAAGTGTGATGGTAAGTGAACAATATATTACAATACCATTTGCTTTCCCTACCGCCTGGTTGCACTGGTGACTCATTGTGAGGTGTCAGAAATCACTGCCCCTAAACCCTTCTCTTCGGAAGTTTTCACTAACACAGAACTGCTGATATGATACTGGACAGAGGATTCCTCCTCCCCAAGTGCTTTATTTTACATTTAGAAACAGTGAGCTGCAGTTTCTATTGTTTGGAGCAAATAACTGGTAACACTAAATAATTCTCCACATTACTGACACCTCCAGGTATAGCAACCCTATTGTGTCACCAGCAACAGACAAATCTTACCCACCAACCCTTCTCCTATGTCACTATCCTTACCTACCAACCCTTCTCCTATGTCACTATCCTTACCTACCAACCTTCTCCTATGTCACTATCCTTACCTACCAACCCTTCTCCTATGTCACCTTACCTACCAACCCTTCTCCTATGTCACTATCCTTACCTACCAACCCTTCTCCTATGTCACTATCCTTACCTACCAACCTTCTCCTATGTCACTATCCTTACCTACCAACCCTTCTCCTATGTCACTATCCTTACCTACCAACCCTTCTCCTATGTCACTATCCTTACCTACCAACCCTTCTCCTATGTCACTATCCTTACCTACCAACCCTTCTCCTATGTCACTATCCTTACCCACCAACCCTTCTCCTATGTCACTATCCTTACCTACCAACCCTTCTCCTATGTCACTATCCTTACCTACCAACCCTTCTCCTATGTCACTATCCTTACCTACCAACCCTTCTCCTATGTCACTATACTTACCTACCAACCCTTCTCCTATGTCACTATCCTTACCCACCAACCCTTCTCCTATGTCACTATCCTTACCTACCAACCCTTCTCCTATGTCACTATCCTTACCTACCAACCCTTCTCCTATGTCACTATCCTTACCTACCAACCCTTCTCCTATGTCACTATCCTTACCCACCAACCCTTCTCCTATGTCACTATCCTTACCTACCAACCCTTCTCCTATCTCATTATCCTTACCCACCAACCCTTCTCTTATGTCACTATCCTTACCTAACAACCCTTTTCCTATGTCACTATCCTTACCTACCAACCCTTCTCCTATATGACTATCCTTACCTACCACACCTTCTCCTATGTCACTATCCTTACCTACCAACCCTTCTCCTATCTCATTATCCTTACCCACCAACCCTTCTCTTATGTCACTAACCTTACCTACCAACCCTTCTCCTATGTCACTATCCTTACCTACCAACCCTTCTCCTATGTCACTATCCTTACCTACCACACCTTCTCCTATGTCACTATCCTTACCTACCAACCCTTCTCCTATGTCACTATCCTTACCTACCACACCTTCTCCTATGTAACTATCCTTACCTACCAACCCTTCTCCTCTTATGTCACTATCCTTACCTACCAACCCTTCTCCTATGTCACTATCCTTACCCACCAACCCTTCTCCTATGTCACTATCCTTACCTACCAAGCCTTCTCCTGTCACTATCCTTACCCACCAACCCTTCTCCTATGTCACTATCCTTACCTACCAACCCTTCTCTTATGTCACTATCCTTACCCACCAACCCTTCTCCTATGTCACTATCCTTACCTACAAACCCTTCTCCTATATCACTATCCTTACCTACCAACCCTTCTCCTATGTCACTATCCTTACCCACCAACCCTTCTCCTATGTCACTATCCTTACCTACCAACCCTTCTCGTATGTCACTATCCTTACCCACCAACCCTTCTCCTGTCACTATCCTTACCTACCAACCCTTCTCCTATGTCACTATCCTTACCTACCAACCCTTCTCCTATGTCACTAACCTTACCCACCAACCCTTCTCCTATGTCACTATCCTTACCCACCAACCCTTCTCCTGTCACTATCCTTACCTACCAACCCTTCTCCTATGTCACTATCCTTACCTACCAACCCTTCTCCTATGTCACTATCCTTACCCACCAACCCTTCTCCTATGTCACTATCCTTACCTACCAAGCCTTCTCCTGTCACTATCCTTACCCACCAAACCTTCCCCTATGTCACTATCCTTACCTACCAACCCTTCTCCTATGTCACTATCCTTACCTACCAACCCTTCTCCTATGTCACTATCCTTACCTACCAACCCTTCTCCTCTTATGTCACTATCCTTACCTACCAACCCTTCTCCTCCTATGTCACTATCCTTACCTACCAACCCTTCTCCTATGTCACTATCCTTACCCACCAACCCTTCTCCTATGTCACTATCCTTACCCACCAACCCTTCTCCTATGTCACTATCCTTACCTACCAACCCTTCTCCTATGTCACTATCCTTACCTACCAACCCTTCTCTTATGTCACTATCCTTACCTACCAACCCTTTTCCTCTATTACTATCCTTACCTACCAACCCTTCTCCTATGTCACTAACCTTACCTACCAACCCTTCTCCTATGTCACTATCCTTACCTACCAACCCTTCTCCTATGTCACTATCCTTACCCACCAACCCTTCTCCTATGTCACTATCCTTACCTACCAACCCTTCTCCTATGTCACCTTACCTACCAACCCTTCTCCTATGTCACTATCCTTACCTACCAACCCTTCTCCTATGTCACTATCCTTACCTACCAACCTTCTCCTATGTCACTATCCTTACCTACCAACCCTTCTCCTATGTCACTATCCTTACCTACCAACCCTTCTCCTATGTCACTATCCTTACCTACCAACCCTTCTCCTATGTCACTATCCTTACCTACCAACCCTTCTCCTATGTCACTATCCTTACCCACCAACCCTTCTCCTATGTCACTATACTTACCTACCAACCCTTCTCCTATGTCACTATCCTTACCTACCAACCCTTCTCCTATGTCACTATCCTTACCTACCAACCCTTCTCCTATGTCACTATACTTACCTACCAACCCTTCTCCTATGTCACTATCCTTACCCACCAACCCTTCTCTTATGTCACTATCCTTACCTACCAACCCTTCTCCTATGTCACTATCCTTACCTACCAACCCTTCTCCTATGTCACTATCCTTACCTACCAACCCTTCTCCTATGTCACTATCCTTACCCACCAACCCTTCTCCTATGTCACTATCCTTACCTACCAACCCTTCTCCTATCTCATTATCCTTACCCACCAACCCTTCTCTTATGTCACTATCCTTACCTAACAACCCTTTTCCTATGTCACTATCCTTACCTACCAACCCTTCTCCTATATGACTATCCTTACCTACCACACCTTCTCCTATGTCACTATCCTTACCTACCAACCCTTCTCCTATCTCATTATCCTTACCCACCAACCCTTCTCTTATGTCACTAACCTTACCTACCAACCCTTCTCCTATGTCACTATCCTTACCTACCAACCCTTCTCCTATGTCACTATCCTTACCTACCACACCTTCTCCTATGTCACTATCCTTACCTACCAACCCTTCTCCTATGTCACTATCCTTACCTACCACACCTTCTCCTATGTAACTATCCTTACCTACCAACCCTTCTCCTCTTATGTCACTATCCTTACCTACCAACCCTTCTCCTATGTCACTATCCTTACCCACCAACCCTTCTCCTATGTCACTATCCTTACCTACCAAGCCTTCTCCTGTCACTATCCTTACCCACCAACCCTTCTCCTATGTCACTATCCTTACCTACCAACCCTTCTCTTATGTCACTATCCTTACCCACCACCCCTTCTCCTATGTCACTATCCTTACCTACAAACCCTTCTCCTATATCACTATCCTTACCTACCAACCCTTCTCCTATGTCACTATCCTTACCCACCAACCCTTCTCCTATGTCACTATCCTTACCTACCAACCCTTCTCGTATGTCACTATCCTTACCCACCAACCCTTCTCCTGTCACTATCCTTACCTACCAACCCTTCTCCTATGTCACTATCCTTACCTACCAACCCTTCTCCTATGTCACTAACCTAACCCACCAACCCTTCTCCTATGTCACTATCCTTACCCACCAACCCTTCTCCTGTCACTATCCTTACCTACCAACCCTTCTCCTATGTCACTATCCTTACCTACCAACCCTTCTCCTATGTCACTATCCTTACCCACCAACCCTTCTCCTATGTCACTATCCTTACCTACCAAGCCTTCTCCTGTCACTATCCTTACCCACCAAACCTTCCCCTATGTCACTATCCTTACCTACCAACCCTTCTCCTATGTCACTATCCTTACCTACCAACCCTTCTCCTATGTCACTATCCTTACCTACCAACCCTTCTCCTCTTATGTCACTATCCTTACCTACCAACCCTTCTCCTCCTATGTCACTATCCTTACCTACCAACCCTTCTCCTATGTCACTATCCTTACCCACCAACCCTTCTCCTATGTCACTATCCTTACCCACCAACCCTTCTCCTATGTCACTATCCTTACCTACCAACCCTTCTCCTATGTCACTATCCTTACCTACCAACCCTTCTCTTATGTCACTATCCTTACCTACCAACCCTTTTCCTCTATTACTATCCTTACCTACCAACCCTTCTCCTATGTCACTAACCTTACCTACCAACCCTTCTCCTATGTCACTATCCTTACCTACCAACCCTTCTCCTATGTCACTATCCTTACCTACCACACCTTCTCCTGTGTCACTATCCTTATCTACCAACCCTTCTCCTATGTCACTATCCTTACCCACCAACCCTTCTCCTATGTCACTATCCTTACCCACCAACCCTTCTCCTATGTCACTATCCTTACCTACCAACCCTTCTCCTATGTCACTATCCTTACCCACCAACCCTTCTCCTATGTCACTATCCTTATCTACCAACCCTTCTCCTATGTCACTATCCTTACCTACCGACCCTTCTCCTTTGTCACTATCCTTACCTACCAACCCTTCTCCTATGTCACTATCCTTACCTACCAACCCTTCTCCTATGTCACTATCCTTACCTACCAACCCTTCTCCTATGTCACTATCCTTACCTTCCAATCTTTCTCCTATGTTACTATCCTTACCTACCAACCCTTCTCCTATGTCACTATCCTTACCTACCAACCCTTCTCCTATGTCACTATCCTTACCTACCAACCCTTCTCCTATGTCACCTTACCCACCAACCCTTCTCCTATATCACTATCCTTACCTACCAACCCTTCTCCTATGTCACTATCCTTACCTACCAACCCTTCTCCTATGTCACTATCCTTACCTACCAACCCTTCTCCTATGTCACTATCCTTACCTACCAACCCTTCTCCTATGTCACTAACCTTACCCACCAACCCTTCTCCTATGTCGCTATCCTTACCTACCAAGCCTTCTCCTATGTCACTATCCTTACCCACCAACCCTTCTCCTATGTCACTATCCTTACCCACCAACCCTTCTCCTATGTCACTATCCTTACCTACCAACCCTTCTCCTATGTCACTATCCTTACCCACCAACCCTTCTCCTATGTCACTAACCTTACCTACCAACCGTTCTCCTATGTCACTATACTTACCCACCAACCCTTCTCCTATGTCACTAACCAACCACAAATCCACTGAACTATACTATACTAATCCCACAACTCTCATCTCCTTTATGGGATCAGACATCTTATCCGTGGGACGGTCTCGGTAATGTAGCCGTCTCTTACCTGGTGTCTGTGTCTTCTTCTGGATATCGCTCCACCACATTGATGATATCCAGACACACCAATCCTATACACATGATCTTCTTCTCTTCCATTCTAAGTATGAGACTCCTGAATTTATGGGATTCGTACGGGACAGTCAGGGGTACGGGACAGTCAGGGGAAAGGGACAATCAGGGGAAAGGGACAGTCAGGGGAAAGGGACAGTCAGGGGAAAGGGACAGTCAGGGGAAAGGGACAGTCAGGGGAAAGGGACAATCAGGGGAAAGGGACAGTCAGGGGAAAGGGACAGCCAGAGGGTACGGGACAGTCAGGGGTACGGGACAGTCAGGGGAAAGGGACAGTCAGAGGGTACGGGAAGGCCAGAGGGTACGGGACAGTCAGGGGAAAGGGACAGTCAGGGGAAAGGGACAGTCAGGGGAAAGGGACAGTCAGGGGAAAGGGACAGTCAGGGGTACGGGACAGTCAGAGGGTACGGGACAGCCAGAGGGTACGGGACAGCCAGAGGGTACGGGACAGCCAGAGGGTACGGGACAGTCAGGGGTATGGGACAGTCAGGGGAAAGGGACAGTCAGGGGAAAGGGACAGTCAGGGGAAAGGGACAGTCAGGGGAAAGGGACAGTCAGGGGAAAGGGACAGTAAGAGGGTACAGGACAGTCAGAGGTACGAGACAGTCAGGGGTACGGGACAGTCAGAAGGTACAGGATAGCCAGAGGTACGAGACAGTCAGGGGTACGGGACAGTTAGAGGTACGGGACAGTCTCGAATAAAAGACTCCTGAATAGTTTCTGCAAGAAAAAAAACAACCTGTGACCTTTGCTCTGCGCTGTGTCAGCAGAATGTTTTGCAGTCTCTCTCCTGTCCTACTACACTATCTGTGCCTCCAGCAGCAGTCTCTCTCCTGTCCTACTACACTCTCTGTGCCTCCAGCAGTCTCTCTCCTGTCCTACTACACTCTCTGTGCCTCCAGCAGCAGTCTCTCTCCTGTCCTACTACACTTTCTGTGCCTCCAGCAGCAGTCTCTCTCCTGTCCTACTACACTTTCTGTGCCTCCAGCAGCAGTCTCTCTCTCCTGTCCTACTACACTCTCTGTGCCTCCAGCAGCAGTCTCTCTCCTGTCCTACTACACTCTCTGTGCCTCCAGCAGTCTCTCTCCTGTCCTACTACACTCTCTGTGCCTCCAGCAGCAGTCTCTCTCCTGTCCTACTACACTTTCTGTGCCTCCAGCAGCAGTCTCTCTCCTGTCCTACTACACTCTCTGTGCCTCCAGCAGCAGTCTCTCTCCTGTCCTACTACACTCTCTGTGCCTCCAGCAGCAGTCTCTCTCCTGTCCTACTACACTCTCTGTGCCTCCAGCAGCAGTCTCTCTCCTGTCCTACTACACTCTCTGTGCCTCCAGCAGCAGTCTCTCTCCTGTCCTACTACACTTTCTGTGCCTCCAGCAGCAGTCTCTCTCCTGTCCTACTACACTTTCTGTGCCTCCAGCAGCAGTCTCTCTCCTGTCCTACTACACTCTCTGTGCCTCCGGCAGAGGTCTCTCCCTTTCTCTGTGTTCTCCAGCTCTCTAAATCTTGTGACCGTTCTCTTTTTAGATCATATGCTGTCTATACATCTCTTTGAATTTTCCAGTGTTTCTTTCTTCCTAATTTCTGCAGTCTCTCTCTCTCTCTGTCTCTCTCTCCTGCAGTCTCTGTCTCTTTCTCCTGCAGTCTCTCTCTCTCTGTGTCTCTCTCTCCTGCAGTCTCTGTCTCTCCTGCAGTCTCGCTCTCCTGCAGTCTCTGTCTCTCCTGCAGTCTCGCTCTCCTGCAGTCTCTCTCTCTCATGAAGTCTGTCTCTCTTCTGCAGTCTGTCTCTCTCCTGCAGTCTCTCTCTCTCTCAGGCAGTCTGTCTCTCTCAGGCAGTCTGTCTCTCCTGCAGCCTGTCTCTCTCTCCTGCAGTCTCTCTCTCTCCTGCAGTCTCTCTCTCTCCTGCAGTCTCTCTCTCTCTCTATCCTGCAGTCTCTCTCTCTCTCCTGCAGTCTCTCTCTCTCTCCTGCAGTCTCCCTCTCTCTATCCTGCAGTCTGTCTCTGTCCAGCAGTCTCTCTCTCATGCAGTGTCTCTCCTGCAGTCTCCCTCTCTCTATCCTGCAGTCTGTCTATTTCTCTCCTGCAGTCTCTCTCTCTCTCTCTCTCATGCAGTCTCTCTCTCTCATGCAGTGTCTCTCCTGCAGTCTCCCTCTCTCTATCCTGCAGTCTGTCTATTTCTCTCCTGCAGTCTCTGTGTCTCTGCTGCAGTCTGTCTGTCTGTCTCTCTCGCTCTCTCTCTCCTGTATCTGTCTCCCGCAGTCTCTCTCTCTCTCTCTCCTGGGTCTGTCTCCCGCAGTCTCTCTCTCTCCTGTGTCTCTCTCCCGCAGTCTCTCTCTCTCTCTCCTGTGTCTGTCTCCCGCAGTCTCTCTCTCTCCTGTGTCTCTCTCCCGCAGTCTCTCTCTCTCTCTCCTGTGTCTGTCTCCCGCAGTCTCTCTCTCTCCTGTGTCTGTCTCCCGCAGTCTCTCTCTCTCCTGTGTCTGTCTCCCGCAGTCTCTCTCTCTCTCTCCTGTGTCTGTCTCCCGCAGTCTCTCTCTCTCTCTCTCTCCTGTGTCTGTCTCCTGCAGTCTCTCTATCTCTCTCTCTCCTGTGTCTGTCTCCCGCAGTCTCTCTCTCTCTCTCTCTCTCTCTCTCTCCTGTGTCTGTCTCCTGCAGTCTCTCTCTCTCTCTCTCTCTCTCTCCTGTGTCTGTCTCCTGCAGTCTCTCTCTCTCTCTCTCTCTCTCTCTCCTGTGTCTGTCTCCTGCAGTCTCTCTCTCTCTCTCTCCTGTGTCTGTCTCCCGCAGTCTCTCTCTCTCTCTCTCTCTCCTGTGTCTGTCTCCTGCAGTCTCTCTCTCTCCTGTGTCTGTCTCCTGCAGTCTCTCTCTCTCTCTCCTGTGTCTGTCTCCTGCAGTCTCTCTCTCTCTCTCCTGTGTCTGTCTCCTGCAGTCTCTCTCTCTCTCTCTCTCTCTCTCTCTCTCTCTCTGTTACTTACATGTTACATGTGAGCTGTGGACTCTCCACTTCCTGGTTATGTCACATGATCATCACTGAGGCGACGGCCCCGCCCCTCGGGGGGGGGAGAGAGAGAGAGAGAGAGAGTCTATATCACTATTATACCACTGACTGTTAATAGAGAGAGAGACCCACACACAGAGACAGAGAGGGAGGGGGAGTCTATCACTATTATACCACTAGGTGTCAGTATCTATCACTATTATACCACTAGGTGTCAGTGTCTATCACTATTATACCACTAGGTGTCAGTGTCTATCACTATTATACCACTAGGTGTCAGTGTCTATCACTATTATACCACTAGGTGTCAGTATCTATCACTATTATACCACTAGGTGTCGGTGTCTATCACTATTATACCACTAGGTGTCGGTGTCTATCACTATTATACCACTAGGTGTCGGTGTCTATCACTATTATACCACTAGGTGTCGGTGTCTATCACTATTATACCACTAGGTGTCGGTGTCCATCACTATTATACCACTAGGTGTCGGTGTCTATCACTATTATACCACTAGGTGTCGGTGTCCATCACTATTATACCACTAGGTGTCAGTATCTATCACTATTATACCACTAGGTGTCAGTATCTATCACTATTATACCACTAGGTGTCGGTATCTATCACTATTATACCACTAGGTGTCGGTGTCTATCACTATTATACCACTAGGTGTCGGTGTCTATCACTATTATACCACTAGGTGTCGGTGTCTATCACTATTATACCACTAGGTGTCGGTGTCTATCACTATTATACCACTAGGTGTCAGTGTCCATCACTTTTATACCACTAGGTGTCGGTGTCTATCACTATTATACCACTAGGTGTCAGTATCTATCACTATTATACCACTAGGTGTCAGTATCTATCACTATTATACCACTAGGTGTCAGTGTCTATCACTATTATACCACTAGGTGTCAGTGTCTATCACTATTATACCACTAGGTGTCGGTGTCTATCACTATTATACCACTAGGTGTCGGTATCTATCACTATTATACCACTAGGTGTCGGTATCTATCACTATTATACCACTAGGTGTCGGTGTCCATCACTATTATACCACTAGGTGTCAGTATCTATCACTATTATACCACTAGGTGTCGGTGTCTATCACTATTATACCACTAGGTGTCAGTGTCTATCACTATTATACCACTAGGTGTCAGTATCTATCACTATTATACCACTAGGTGTCGGTGTCTATCACTATTATACCACTAGGTGTCGGTGTCTATCACTATTATACCACTAGGTGTCAGTGTCTATCACTATTATACCACTAGGTGTCAGTATCTATCACTATTATACCACTAGGTGTCGGTGTCTATCACTATTATACCACTAGGTGTCAGTGTCTATCACTATTATACCACTAGGTGTCGGTGTCCATCACTATTATGCCACTAGGTGTCAGTATCTATCACTATTATACCACTAGGTGTCGGTGTCTATCACTATTATACCACTAGGTGTCAGTGTCTATCACTATTATACCACTAGGTGTCGGTGTCCATCACTATTATGCCACTAGGTGTCAGTATCTATCACTATTATACCACTAGGTGTCAGTATCTATCACTATTATACCACTAGGTGTCAGTATCTATCACTATTATACCACTAGGTGTCGGTGTCTATCACTATTATACCACTAGGTGTCAGTGTCTATCACTATTATACCACTAGGTGTCGGTGTCCATCACTATTATGCCACTAGGTGTCAGTATCTATCACTATTATACCACTAGGTGTCAGTATCTATCACTATTATACCACTAGGTGTCAGTATCTATCACTATTATACCACTAGGTGTCAGTATCTATCACTATTATACCACTAGGTGTCGGTGTCTATCACTATTATACCACTAGGTGTCGGTGTCCATCACTATTATACCACTAGGTGTCAGTGTCTATCACTATTATACCACTAGGTGTCAGTGTCTATCACTATTATACCACTAGGTGTCGGTGTCTATCACTATTATACCACTAGGTGTCGTGTCTATCACTATTATACCACTAGGTGTCAGTGTCTATCACTATTTATACCACTAGGTGTCGGTGTCTATCACTATTATACCACTAGGTGTCGGTGTCTATCACTATTATACCACTAGGTGTCGGTGTCTATCACTATTATACCACTAGGTGTCAGTGGTCTATCACTATTATACCACTAGGTGTCGGTGTCTATCACTATTATACCACTAGGTGTCAGTGTCTATCACTATTATACCACTAGGTGTCGGTGTCTATCACTATTATACCACTAGGTGTCAGTGTCTATCACTATTATACCACTAGGTGTCAGTGTCTATCACTATTATACCACTAGGTGTCGGTGTCTATCACTATTATACCACTAGGTGTCGGTGTCTATCACTATTATACCACTAGGTGTCGGTGTCTATCACTATTATACCACTAGGTGTCAGTGTCTATCACTATTATACCACTAGGTGTCAGTATCTATCACTATTATACCACTAGGTGTCGGTGTCTATCACTATTATACCACTAGGTGTCAGTATCTATCACTATTATACCACTAGGTGTCAGTATCTATCACTATTATACCACTAGGTGTCCATCACTATTATACCACTAGGTGTCAGTATCTATCACTATTATACCACTAGGTGTCGGTGTCTATCACTATTATACCACTAGGTGTCAGTATCTATCACTATTATACCACTAGGTGTCGGTGTCTATCACTATTATACCACTAGGTGTCGGTGTCTATCACTATTATACCACTAGGTGTCGGTGTCCATCACTATTATACCACTAGGTGTCGGTGTCCATCACTATTATGCCACTAGGTGTCGATGTCTATCACTATTATACCACTAGGTGTCGGTGTCTATCACTATTATACCACTAGGTGTCGGTGTCTATCACTATTATACCACTAGGTGTCGGTGTCTATCACTATTATACCACTAGGTGTCGGTGTCTATCACTATTATACCACTAGGTGTCGGTGTCCATCACTATTATACCACTAGGTGTCAGTATCTATCACTATTATACCACTAGGTGTCAGTATCTATCACTATTATACCACTAGGTGTCAGTGTCTATCACTATTATACCACTAGGTGTCAGTGTCTATCACTATTATACCACTAGGTGTCGGTGTCTATCACTATTATACCACTAGGTGCCGGTGTCTATCACTATTATACCACTAGGTGTCGGTGTCTATCACTATTATACCACTAGGTGTCGGTGTCTATCACTATTATACCACTAGGTGTCGGTGTCTATCACTATTATACCACTAGGTGTCGGTGTCTATCACTATTATACCACTAGGTGTCGGTGTCTATCACTATTATACCACTAGGTGTCGGTGTCTATCACTATTATACCACTAGGTGTCGGTGTCCATCACTATTATACCACTAGGTGTCAGTATCTATCACTATTATACCACTAGGTGTCAGTATCTATCACTATTATACCACTAGGTGTCAGTGTCTATCACTATTATACCACTAGGTGTCAGTGTCTATCACTATTATACCACTAGGTGTCGGTGTCTATCACTATTATACCACTAGGTGCCGGTGTCTATCACTATTATACCACTAGGTGTCGGTGTCTATCACTATTATACCACTAGGTGTCAGTGTCTATCACTATTATACCACTAGGTGTCGGTGTCCATCACTATTATGCCACTAGGTGTCGATGTCTATCACTATTATACCACTAGGTGTCGGTGTCTATCACTATTATACCACTAGGTGTCGGTGTCTATCACTATTATACCACTAGGTGTCGGTGTCTATCACTATTATACCACTAGGTGTCCATCACTATTATACCACTAGGTGTCAGTATCTATCACTATTATACCACTAGGTGTCGGTGTCCATCACTATTATACCACTAGGTGTCAGTGTCTATCACTATTATACCACTAGGTGTCGGTGTCTATCACTATTATACCACTAGGTGTCGGTGTCTATCACTATTATACCACTAGGTGTCAGTGTCTATCACTATTATACGACTAGGTGTCGGTGTCTATCACTATTATACCACTAGGTGTCGGTGTTTATCACTATTATACCACTAGGTGTCGGTGTTTATCACTATTATACCACTAGGTGTCGGTGTTTATCACTATTATACCACTAGGTGTCAGTATCTATCACTATTATACCACTAGGTGTCAGTATCTATCACTATTATACCACTAGGTGTCGGTGTCTATCACTATTATACCACTAGGTGTCGGTGTCTATCACTATTATACCACTAGGTGTCGGTGTCTATCACTATTATACCACTAGGTGTCGGTGTTTATCACTATTATACCACTAGGTGTCGGTGTCTATCACTATTATACCACTAGGTGTCGGTGTCTATCACTATTATACCACTAGGTGTCGGTGTCTATCACTATTATACCACTAGGTGTCAGGTGTCTATCACTATTATACCACTAGGTGTCGGTATCTATCACTATTATACCACTAGGTGTCGGTGTCTATCACTATTATACCACTAGGTGTCGGTGTCTATCACTATTATACCACTAGGTGTCAGTGTCTATCACTATTATACCACTAGGTGTCGGTGTCTATCACTATTATACCACTAGGTGTCGGTGTCTATCACTATTATACCACTAGGTGTCAGTGTCTATCTCTATTATACCACTAGGTGTCGGTGTCTATCACTATTATACCACTAGGTGTCGGTGTCTATCACTATTATACCACTAGGTGTCGGTGTCCATCACTATTATACCACTAGGTGTCGGTATCTATCTCTTTTATACCACTAGGTGTCGGTGTCTATCACTATTATACCACTAGGTTTCGGTATCTATCACTATTATACCACTAGGTGTCAGTGTCTATCACTTTTATACCACTAGGTGTCGGTGTCTATCACTTTTATACCACTAGGTGTCAGTATCTATCACTGTTATACCACTAGGTGTCAGTGTCTATTACTATTATACCACAAGGTGTCGGTGTCTATCACTATTATACCACTAGGTGTCGGTGTCTATCACTATTATGCCACTAGGTGTCGGTGTCTATCACTATTATACCACTAGGTGTCGGTGTCTATCACTATTATACCACTAGGTGCCGGTGTCTATCACTATTATACCACTAGGTGATGGTGTCTATCACTATTATACCACTAGGTGTCGGTGTCTATCACTATTATACCACTAGGTGTCAGTGTCTATCACTATTATACCACTAGGTGTCAGTGTCTATCACTATTATACCACTAGGTGTCGGTGTCTATCACTATTATACCACTAGGTGTCGGTGTCTATCACTATTATACCACTAGGTGTCAGTGTCTATCACTATTATACCACTAGGTGTCAGTGTCTATCTCTATTACACCACTAGGTGTCGGTGTCTATCACTATTATACCACTAGGTGTCGGTGTCTATCACTATTATACCACTAGGTGTCGGTGTCTATCTCTATTACACCACTAGGTGTCGGTGTCCATCACTATTATACCACTAGGTGTCAGTGTCTATCACTATTATACCACTAGGTGTCGGTGTCTATCACTATTATACCACTAGGTGTCAGTGTCTATCACTATTATACCACTAGGTGTCAGTGTCTATCACTATTATACCACTAGGTGTCGGTGTCTATCTCTATTACACCACTAGGTGTCGGTGTCCATCACTATTATACCACTAGGTGTCAGATTCTATCACTATTATACCACTAGGTGTCGGTGTCTATCACTATTATACCACTAGGTGTCGGTGTCTATCACTATTATACCACTAGGTGTCGGTGTCTATCACTATTATACCACTAGGTGTCGGTGTCCTATCACTATTATACCACTAGGTGTCGGTGTCCATCACTATTATACCACTAGGTGTCGGTGTCCTATCACTATTATACCACTAGGTGTCAGGTGTCTATCACTATTATACCACTAGGTGTCATGTATCTATCACTATTATACCACTAGGTGTCGGTGTCTATCACTATTATACCACTAGGTGTCAGTGTCTATCACTATTATACCACTAGGTGTCAGTGTCTATCACTATTATACCACTAGGTGTCAGGTAGTCTATCACTATTATACCACTAGTGTCGGTGTCTATCACTATTATACCACTAAGGTGTCGGTGTCTATCACTATTATACCACTAGGTGTCGGTGTCTATCACTATTATACCACTAGGTGTCGTGTCTATCACTATTATACCACTATGGTGTCCATCACTATTATACCACTAGGTGTCAGTATCTATCACTATTATACCACTAGGTGTTCGGTGTCCATCAACTATTAGACCACTAGGTGTCAGTGTCTATCACTATTATACCACTAGGTGTCGGTGTCTATCACTATTATACCACTAGGTGTCGGTGTCTATCACTATTATACCACTAGGTGTCAGTGTCTATCACTATTATACCACTAGGTGTCAGTATCTATCACTATTATACCACTAGGTGTCGGTGTCTATCACTATTATACCACTAGGTGTCGGTGTCTATCACTATTATACCACTAGGTGTCAGTGTCTATCACTATTATACCACTAGGTGTCGGTGTCTATCACTATTATACCACTAGGTGTCGGTGTTTATCACTATTATACCACTAGGTGTCGGTGTTTATCACTATTATACCACTAGGTGTCGGTGTTTATCACTATTATACCACTAGGTGTCAGTATCTATCACTATTATACCACTAGGTGTCAGTATCTATCACTATTATACCACTAGGTGTCGCTGTCTATCACTATTATACCACTAGGTGTCGGTGTCTATCACTATTATACCACTAGGTGTCGGTATCTATCACTATTATACCACTAGGTGTCGGTGTCTATCACTATTATACCACTAGGTGTCGGTGTCTATCACTATTATACCACTAGGTGTCAGTGTCTATCTCTATTATACCACTAGGTGTCGGTGTCTATCACTATTATACCACTAGGTGTCGGTGTCCATCACTATTATACCACTAGGTGTCGGTATCTATCTCTTTTATACCACTAGGTGTCGGTGTCTATCACTATTATACCACTAGGTGTCGGTGTCTATCACTATTATACCACTAGGTGTCAGTGTCTATCTCTATTATACCACTAGGTGTCGGTGTCTATCACTATTATACCACTAGGTGTCAGTGTCTATCACTATTATACCACTAGGTGTCGGTGTCTATCACTATTATACCACTAGGTGTCGGTGTCTATTACTATTATACCACAAGGTGTCGGTGTCTATCACTATTATACCACTAGGTGTCGGTGTCCATCACTATTATACCACTAGGTGTCGGTATCTATCTCTTTTATACCACTAGGTGTCGGTGTCTATCACTATTATACCACTAGGTTTCGGTATCTATCACTATTATACCACTAGGTGTCAGTGTCTATCACTTTTATACCACTAGGTGTCGGTGTCTATCACTTTTATACCACTAGGTGTCAGTATCTATCACTGTTATACCACTAGGTGTCAGTGTCTATTACAATTATAACACAAGGTGTCGGTGTCTATCACTATTATACCACTAGGTGTCGGTGTCTATCACTATTATGCCACTAGGTGTCGGTGTCTATCACTATTATACCACTAGGTGTCGGTGTCTATCACTATTATACCACTAGGTGCCGGTGTCTATCACTATTATACCACTAGGTGATGGTGTCTATCACTATTATACCACTAGGTGTCGGTGTCTATCACTATTATACCACTAGGTGTCAGTGTCTATCACTATTATACCACTAGGTGTCAGTGTCTATCACTATTATACCACTAGGTGTCAGTGTCTATCACTATTATACCACTAGGTGTCAGTGTCTATCACTATTATACCACTAGGTGTCAGTGTCTATCTCTATTACACCACTAGGTGTCGGTGTCTATCACTATTATACCACTAGGTGTCGGTGTCTATCACTATTATACCACTAGGTGTCGGTGTCTATCTCTATTACACCACTAGGTGTCGGTGTCCATCACTATTATACCACTAGGTGTCAGTGTCTATCACTATTATACCACTAGGTGTCGGTGTCTATCACTATTATACCACTAGGTGTCAGTGTCTATCACTATTATACCACTAGGTGTCGGTGTCTATCACTATTATACCACTAGGTGTCAGTGTCTATCACTATTATACCACTAGGTGTCGGTGTCTATCTCTATTACACCACTAGGTGTCAGTGTCTATCACTATTATACCACTAGGTGTCGGTGTCTATCTCTATTACACCACTAGGTGTCGGTGTCCATCACTATTATACCACTAGGTGTCAGATTCTATCACTATTATACCACTAGGTGTCGGTGTCTATCACTATTATACCACTAGGTGTCGGTGTCTATCACTATTATACCACTAGGTGTCGGTGTCTATCACTATTATACCACTAGGTGTCGGTGTCCATCACTATTATACCACTAGGTGTCGGTGTCCATCACTATTATACCACTAGGTGTCGGTGTCTATCACTATTATACCACTAGGTGTCAGTGTCTATCACTATTATACCACTAGGTGTCAGTATCTATCACTATTATACCACTAGGTGTCAGTGTCTATCACTATTATACCACTAGGTGTCAGTGTCTATCACTATTATACCACTAGGTGTCAGTATCTATCACTATTATACCACTAGGTGTCGGTGTCTATCACTATTATACCACTAGGTGTCGGTGTCTATCACTATTATACCACTAGGTGTCAGTGTCTATCACTATTATACCACTAGGTGTCGGTGTCTATCACTATTATACCACTAGGTGTCGGTGTCTATCACTATTATACCACTAGGTGTCGGTGTCTATCACTATTATACCACTAGGTGTCGGTGTCTATCACTATTATACCACTAGGTGTCGGTATTTATCACTATTATACCACTAGGTGTCGGTGTCTATCACTATTATACCACTAGGTGTCAGTGTCTATCACTATTATACCACTAGGTGTCGGTGTCTATCACTATTATACCACTAGGTGTCAGTGTCCATCACTATTATACCACTAGGTGTCTGTGTCCATCACTATTATACCACTAGGTGTCGGTGTCTATCACTATTATACCACTAGGTGTCAGTGTCTATCACTATTATACCACTAGGTGTCGGTGTCTATCACTATTATACCACTAGGTGTCAGTGTCTATCACTATTATACCACTAGGTGTCAGTGTCTATCACTATTATACCACTAGGTGTCGGTGTCCATCACTATTATACCACTAGGTGTCGGTGTCCATCACTATTATACCACTAGGTGTCGGTGTCTATCACTATTATACCACTAGGTGCCGGTGTCTATCACTATTATACCACTAGGTGTCGGTGTCTATCACTATTATACCACTAGGTGTCAGTGTCTATCACTATTATACCACTAGGTGTCAGATTCTATCACTATTATACCACTAGGTGTCGGTGTCTATCACTATTATACCACTGGGTGTCCATCACTATTATACCACTAGGTGTCAGTGTCTATCACTATTATACCACTAGGTGTCGGTGTCTATCCTTATTATACCACTAGGTGTCGGTATCTATCACTATTATACCACTAGGTGTCAGTGTCTATCACTATTATACCACTAGGTGTCAGTATCTATCACTATTATACCACTAGGTGTCGGTATCTATCACTATTATACCACTAGGTGTCGGTGTCTATCACTATTATGCCACTAGGTGTCAGTATCTATCACTATTATACCACTAGGTGTCGGTGTCTATCACTATTATACCACTAGGTGTTGGTGTCTATCACTATTATACCACTAGGTGTCAGTGTCTATCACTATTATACCACTAGGTGTCGGTGTCTATCACTATTATACCACTAGGTGTCCGTGTCTATCACTATTATACCACTAGGTGTAGGTGTCTATCATTATTATACCACTAGGTGTCGGTGTCTATCTCTATTATACCACTAGGTGTCGGTGTCCATCACTATTATACCACTAGGTGTCGGTGTCCATCACTATTATACCACTAGGTGTCGGTGTCTATCACTATTATACCACTAGGTGCCGGTGTCTATCACTATTATACCACTAGGTGTCGGTGTCTATCACTATTATACCACTAGGTGTCAGTGTCTATCACTATTATACCACTAGGTGTCAGATTCTATCACTATTATACCACTAGGTGTCGGTGTCCATCACTATTATACCACTAGGTGTCAGTATCTATCACTATTATACCACTAGGTGTCAGTGTCTATCACTATTATACCACTAGGTGTCGGTGTCTATCACTATTATACCACTAAGTGTCGGTGTCTATCATTATTATACCACTAGGTGTCGGTGTCTATCTCTATTATACCACTAGGTGTCGGTGTCCATCACTATTATACCACTAGGTGTCGGTGTCCATCACTATTATACCACTAGGTGTCGGTGTCTATCACTATTATACCACTAGGTGTCAGTGTCTATCACTATTATACCACTAGGTGTCGGTGTCTATCACTATTATACCACTAGGTGTCGGTGTCTATCACTATTATACCACTATGTGCCGGTGTCTATCACTATTATACCACTAGGTGTCGGTGTCCATCACTATTATACCACTAGGTGTCGGTGTCTATCACTATTATACCACTAGGTGTCGGTGTCTATCACTATTATACCACTAGGTGCCGGTGTCTATCACTATTATACCACTAGGTGTCGGTGTCCATCACTATTATACCACTAGGTGTCGGTGTCCATCACTATTATACCACTAGGTGTCGGTGTCTATCACTATTATACCACTAGGTGTCAGTGTCTATCACTATTATACCACTAGGTGTCAGTGTCTATCACTATTATACCACTAGGTGTCGGTGTCTATCACTATTATACCACTAGGTGTCGGTGTCTATCACTATTATACCACTAGGTGTCGGTGTCTATCACTATTATACCACTAGGTGTCAGTATCTATCACTATTATACCACTAGGTGTCGGTGTCCATCACTATTATACCACTAGGTGTCGGTGTCCATCACTATTATACCACTAGGTGTCGGTGTCTATCACTATTATACCACTAGGTGTCAGTATCTATCACTATTATACCACTAGGTGTCGGTGTCTATCACTATTATTCCACTAGGTGTCGGTGTCTATCACTATTATACCACTAGGTGTCGGTATCTATCACTATTATACCACTAGGTGTCGGTGTCTATCACTATTATACCACTAGGTGTCGGTATCTATCACTATTATACCACTAGGTGTCGGTGTCTATCACTATTATACCACTAGGTGTCAGTGTCTATCACTATTATACCACTAGGTGTCAGTATCTATCACTATTATACCACTAGGTGTCAGTGTCTATCACTATTATACCACTAGGTGTCGGTGTCTATCACTATTATACCACTAGGTGTCAGTATCTATCACTATTATACCACTAGGTGTCGGTGTCTATCACTATTATACCACTAGGTGTCAGTGTCTATCACTATTATACCACTAGGTGTCAGTATCTATCACTATTATACCACTAGGTGTCGGTGTCTATCACTATTATACCACTAGGTGTCGGTGTCTATCACTATTATACCACTAGCTTTCTGTATCTATCACTTATATTCCCGGAAACCAACATGGATACATTCTACATAAACAATCCATGGTCATAACTTCTATAAAATTAGTACTATTTATTCATGAGGTTCGGTATAAAAACTTCTTCATATATAAAAACTTCCCAATGACGTCTATGGATAGCCGTACTTCCCAATGACGTCTATGGATAGCCGTACTTCCCAATGACGTCTATGGATAGCCGTACTTCCCGATGACGTCTTTGGATAGCCGTACTTCCCGATGGCGTTTATACATAGCCGTACTTCCCGATGGCGTCTATGGATTGCCGTACTTCCTGACGTCATCTATGGATAGCCATACTTCCCGATGGCGTCTATGGATAGCTGTACTTCCTGATGGCGTTTATGCATAGCCGTACTTCCCGATGAGATCTATGGATAGCCGTACTTCCCAATGACATCTATGGATAGCCGTACTTCTCAATGGCGTCTATTGATAGCCATACTTCCTGATGGCGTCTAAGGATAGCCGTTCTTCACGATAACATGTATGGATAGCCATACTTCCTGATGACGTCTATGGATAGCCATACTTCCTGATGACGTCTATGGATAGCCATACTTCCTGATGACGTCTATGGATAGCCATACTTCCTGATGGCGTCTAAGGATAGCCGTTCTTCACGATGACGTGTATGGATAGCCGTACTTCACGATGACGTGTATGGATAGCCGTACTTCCCGATGACGTCTATGGATAGCCGTACTTCCCAATGACATCTATGAATATAAGCCTATATATAAGTGAGCCTTAGAGACAAGGCACTGACCTGACCTCTAGCCTTGAATTATTCTACTAATCAGATACACACACAACGAGGACAGTGTTTTTTTTGTTGTTCTCTACATATTATATTTTAATTAAAGCCATAACTATTTATATTTTAGGGGGGAGCTACAAAAGGGTTTTTCACCCCCCGGCCTTGTGCCTCCGGTATTAGTGATTTGACTGTGAACAAGTGACATAGAAATGGTCGCTAAAGGGTTGTCTTCTCTGCTCTTCGGTAAAGGGCTGTCTTCTCTGCTGGTTGGTAAACTGTTGTCTTCTATGCTGGTCAGTAAAGGGTTGTCTTCTCTGCTGGTTGGTAAACTGCTTTCTTCTCTGCTGGTCGGTAAAGGGCTGTCTTCTCTGCTGGTTGGTAAACTGTTATCTTCTCTGCTGGTTGGTAAAGGGCTGTCTTCTCTGCTGGTTGGTAAAGGGTTGTCTTCGTTGCTGTTTGGTAAAGGTCTGTCTTTTCTGCTGGTCAGTAAGGGGTTGTATTCTCTGCTGGTTGGTAAAGGCTGTCTTCTCTGCTGGTCGGTAAAGGCTATCTTCTCTGCTGGTTTGTAAAGGGCTGTCTTCTCTGCTGGTCGGTAAAGGGTTGTGTTCTCTGCTGGTCAGTAAAGGGTTGTCTTCTCTGCTGGTCGGTAAAGGGCTGTCTTCTCTGCTGGTCAGTAAGGGGTTGTCTTCTCTGCTGGTTGGTAAAGGCTGTCTTCTCTGCTCTTCGGTAAAGGGCTGTCTTCTCTGCTGGTCAGTAAAGGGTTGTCTTCTCTGCTGGTCCGTAAAGGGCTGTCTTCTCTGCTGGTCAGTAAAGGGTTGTCTTCACTGCTGGTTGGTAAAGGGTTGTCTTCTCTGCTGGTCGGTAAAGGGCTCTCTTCTCTGCTGGTTGGTAAAGGGTTGTCTTCTCTGCTGGTTGGTAAACTGTTGTCTTCTCTGCTGGTTGGTAAGGGGTTGTCCTCTCTGCTGGTTGGTAAACTGTTGTCTTCTCTGCTGGTCAGTAGAGGGCTGTCTTCTCTGCTGGTTGGTAAACCGCTATCTTCTCTGCTGGTCGGTAAAGGGCTGTCTTCTCTACTGCTTGGTAAACTGTTGTCTTCTCTGCTGGTCGGTAAAGGGCTGTCTTCTTTGCTGGTTGGTAAACTGTTATCTTCTCTGCTGATCTATCAAGGGTTGTCTTCTCTACTGGTTGGCAAAGGGCTGTCCCCTCTGCTGGTCGGTAAAGGGCTGTCTTCTCTGCTGGTTGGTAAACTGTTATCTTCTCTGCTGGTTGGTAAAGGGTTGTCTTCTCTGCTGGTTGGTAAAGGGTTGTCTTCATTGCTGTTTGGTAAAGGTCTGTCTTCTCTGCTGGTTGGTAAAGGCTGTCTTCTCTGCTGGTCGGTAAAGGCTGTCTTCTCTGCTGGTTAGTAAAGGGTTGTTTTCTCTGCTGGTCGGTAAAGGGTTGTGTTCTCTGCTGGTCAGTAAAGGGTTGTCTTCTCTGCTGGTCGGTAAAGGGCTGTCTCCTCTGCTGGTTGGTAAAGGGTTGTCTTCTCTGCTGATCGGTAAAGGGCTGTCTTCTCTGCTGGTTGGTAAACTGTTGTCTTCTCTGCTGGTTGGTAAAGGGTTGTCTTCTCTGCTGGTTGGTCAACTGTTGTCTTCACTGCTGGTCGGTAAAGGGCTGTCTTCTCTGTTGGTTGGTAAACCGCTATCTTCTCTGCTGGTCGGTAAAGGGCTGTCTTCTCTGCTGGTTGTTAAACTGTTGTCTTCTCTGCTGGTCGGTAAAGGGCTGTCTTCTCTGCTGGTTGGTAAACTGTTGTATTCTCTGCTGGTCGGTAAAGGGCTGTCTTCTCTGCTGGTTGGTAAACTGTTATCTTCTCTGCTGGTTGGTAAAGGGCTATCTTCTCTGCTGGTTGGTAAACTGTTGTCTTCTCTGCTGGTCGGTAAAGGGTTGTCTTCTCTGCTGGTAGGTAAACTGCTGTCTTCTCTGCCGGTCGGTAAAGGGCTGTCTTCTCTGCTGGTCGGTAAAGGGCTGTCTTCTCTGCTGGTCGGTAAAGGCCTGTCTTCTCTGCTGGTCAGTAAAGGGTTGTCTTCTCTGCTGGTTGGTAAAGGGCTGTCTTCTCTGCTGGCCAGTAAAGAGTTGTCTTCTCTGCTGGTCGGTAAAGGGTTGTCTTCTCTGCTGGTCAGTAAAGGGCTGTCTTCTCTGCTGGTTGGTAAACTGTTATCTTCTCTGCTGGTTGGTAAAGGGCTATCTTCTCTGCTGGTTGGTAAACTGTTGTCTTCTCTGCTGGTCGGTAAAGGGTTGTCTTCTCTGCTGGTAGGTAAACTGCTGTCTTCTCTGCCGGTCGGTAAAGGGCTGTCTTCTCTGCTGGTTGGTAAACTGTTATCTTCTCTGCTGGTTGGTAAAGGGCTATCTTCTCTGCTGGTTGGTAAACTGTTGTCTTCTCTGCTGGTCGGTAAAGGGTTGTCTTCTCTGCTGGTAGGTAAACTGCTGTCTTCTCTGCCGGTCGGTAAAGGGCTGTCTTCTCTGCTGGTCGGTAAAGGGCTGTCTTCTCTGCTGGTCGGTAAAGGCCTGTCTTCTCTGCTGGTCAGTAAAGGGTTGTCTTCTCTGCTGGTTGGTAAAGGGCTGTCTTCTCTGCTGGCCAGTAAAGAGTTGTCTTCTCTGCTGGTCGGTAAAGGGCTGTCTTCTCTGCTGGTCGGTAAAGGGCTGTAATGTCTACTGGTCAGTAAAGGGCTGTCTTCTCTGCTGGTCGGTAAAGGGTTGTCTTCTCTGCTGGTCAGTAAAGGGTTGTCTTCTCTGCTGGTTGGTAAAGGGCTGTCTTCTCTGCTGGCCAGTAAAGTGTTGTCTTCTCTGCTGGTCGGTAAAGGGTTGTCTTCTCTGCTGGTCAGTAAAGGGCTGTCTTCTCTGCTGGTCGGTAAAGGGTTGTGTTCTCTGCTGGTCGTTAAAGGGTTGTCTTCTCTGCTGGTCAGTAAAGGGCTGTCTTCTCTGCTGGTCAGTAAAGGGCTGTCTTATCTGCTGGTCAGTAAAGGGCTGTCTTCTCTGCTGGTCGGTAAAGGGTTGTCTTCTCTGCTGGTCAGTAAAGGGTTGTCTTCTCTGCTGGTTGGTAAAGGGCTGTCTTCTCTGCTGGCCAGTAAAGAGTTGTCTTCTCTGCTGGTCGGTAAAGGGTTGTCTTCTCTGCTGGTCAGTAAAGGGCTGTCTTCTCTGCTGGTCGTTAAAGGGTTGTGTTCTCTGCGGGTCGTTAAAGGGTTGTCTTCTCTGCTGGTCAGTAAAGGGCTGTCTTCTCTGCTGGTCAGTAAAGGGCTGTGTTCTCGGCTGGTCAGTAAAGGGCTGTCTTCTCTGCTGGTCGGTAAAGGGTTGTGCTCTCTGCTGGTCAGTAAAGGGTTGTCTCCTCTGCTGGTCGGTAAAGGGCTGTCTTCTCTGCTGGTCGGTAAAGAGCTGTGCTCTCTGCTGGTCAGTAAAGGGTTGTCTTCTCTGCTGGTCAGTAAAAGGCTGTGTTCTCGGCTGGTCAGTAAAGGGCTGTCTTCTCTGCTGGTCGGTAAAGGGTTGTGCTCTCTGCTGGTCAGTAAAGGGTTGTCTCCTCTGCTGGTCGGTAAAGGGTTGTCTTCTCTGCTGGCGGTAAAGGGCTGTGTTCTCTGCTGGTCGGTAAAGGGCTGTCTTCTCTGCTGGTCGGTAAAGGGTTGTGCTCTCTGCTGGTCAGTAAAGGGTTGTCTCCTCTGCTGGTCGGTAAAGGGCTATCTTCTCTGCTGGTTGGTAAACTGTTGTCTTCTCTGCTGGTCGGTAAAGGGCTGTCTTCTCTGCTGGTCAGTAAATGGTTGCCTTCTCTGCTGGTCGGTAAAGGGCTGTCATGTCTACTGGTCATTAAAGGCCTGTCTTCTCTGCTGGTCAGTAAAGGGTTGTCTTCTCTGCTGGTCGGTAAAGGGCTGTCATGTCTACTGGTCATTAAAGGCCTGTCTTCTCTGCTGGTCAGTAAAGGGCTGTCTTCTCTGCTGGCCAGTAAAGGGCTGTCTTCTCTGCTGGTCAGTAAAGGGTTGTGTTCTCTGCTGGTCGGTAAAGGGTTGTCTTCTCTGCTGGCGTTAAAGGGCTGTGTTCTCTGCTGGTCGGTAAAGGGCTGTCTTCTCTGCTGGTCGGTAAAGGGTTGTGCTCTCTGCTGGTCAATAAAGGGTTGTCTCCTCTGCTGGTCGGTAAAGGGCTATCTTCTCTGCTGGTTGGTAAACTGTTGTCTTCTCTGCTGGTCGGTAAAGGGCTGTCTTCTCTGCTGGTCAGTAAATGGTTGCCTTCTCTGCTGGTCGGTAAAGGGCTGTCATGTCTACTGGTCATTAAAGGCCTGTCTTCTCTGCTGGTCAGTAAAGGGTTGTCTTCTCTGCTGGTCGGTAAAGGGCTGTCATGTCTACTGGTCATTAAAGGCCTGTCTTCTCTGCTGGTCAGTAAAGGGCTGTCTTCTCTGCTGGCCAGTAAAGGGCTGTCTTCTCTGCTGGTCAGTAAAGGGTTGTGTTCTCTGCTGGTCGGTAAAGGGTTGTCTTCTCTGCTGGTCAGTAAAGGGCTGTGTTCTCTGCTGGTCAGTAAAGGGTTGTCTTCTCTGCTGGTCGGTAAAGGGTTGTGCTCTCTGCTGGTCAGTAAAGGGCTGTCTCCTCTGCTGGTCGGTAAAGGGCTATCTTCTCTGCTGGTTGGTAAACTGTTGTCTTCTCTGCTGGTCGGTAAAGGGCTGTCTTCTCTGCTGGTCAGTAAAGGGCTGTCTTCTCTGCTGGTCAGTAAAGGGCTGTCTTCTCTGCTGGCCAGTAAAGGGCTGTCTTCTCTGCTGGTTGGTAAAGGGTTGTCTTCTCTGCGGGTCAGTAAAAGGCTGTGTTCTCTGCTGGTTGGTAAAGGGCTGTCTTCTCTGCTTGTCGGTAAAGGGCTGTGCTCTCTGCTGGTCGGTAAAGGGCTGTCTTCTCTGCTTGTCGGTAAAGGGCTGTCTTCTCTGCTTGTCGGTAAAGGGTTGTGCTCTCTGCTGGTCGGTAAAGGGTTGTCTCCTCTGCTGGTCAGTAAAGGGTTGTCTTATCTGCTGGTTGGTAAAGGGCTGTCTTCTCTGCTGGTCGGTAAAGAGTTGTCTTCTCTGCTGGTCGGTAAAGGGTTGTCTTCTCTGCTTTTCAGTAAAGGGCTGTCTTCTCTGTTGGTCAGTAAAGGGTTGTGTTCTCTGCTGGTCAGTAAAGGTTGTGTTCTCTGCTGGTCAGTAAAGGGCTGTCTTCTCTGCTGGTCGGTAAAGGGCTGTCTTCTCTGTTGGTCGGTAACGGGCTGTCTCCTCTGCTGGTCGGTAAAGGGCTGTCTTCTATGCTGGTCGGTAAAGGGCTGTCTTCTCTGTTGGTCGGTAAAGGGTTGTCTTCTCTGTTGGTCGGTAACGGGCTGTCTTCTCTGCTGGTCAGTAAAGGGCTGTCTTCTCTGCTGGTCAGTAAAGGGCTGTCTTCTCTGCTGGCCAGTAAAGGGTTGTGTTCTCTACTGGTCGGTAAAGGGTTGTCTTCTCTGCTGGTCGGTAAAGGGTTGCCTTCTCTGCTGGTTGGTAAAGGGTTGTCTTCTCTGCTGGTCAGTAAAGGGTTGTGCTCTCTGCTGGTCAGTAAAGGGCTGTCTTCTCTGCTGGTCAGTAAAGGGCTGTCTTCTCTGCTGGCCAGTAAAGGGTTGTGTTCTCTACTGGTCGGTAAAGGGTTGTCTTCTCTGCTGGTCGGTAAAGGGTTGCCTTCTCTGCTGGTTGGTAAAGGGTTGTCTTCTCTGCTGGTCAGTAAAGGGTTGTGCTCTCTGCTGGTCAGTAAAGGGCTGTCTTCTCTGCTGGTCAGTAAAGGGTTGTCTTCTCTGCTGGTTGGTAAAGGGCTGTCTTCTCTGCTGGTTGGTAAAGGGCTGTCTTCTCTGCTGGTCGGTAAAGAGTTGTCTTCTCTGCTGGTCGGTAAAGGGTTGTCTTCTCTCCTGGTCAGTATAGGGTTGTGCTCTCTGCTGGCCAGTAAAGGGTTGTGTTCTCTGCTGGTCAGTAAAGGGTTGTCTTCTCTGCTGGTTGGTAAAGGGCTGTCTTCTCTGCTGGTTGGTAAAGGGCTGTCTTCTCCGCTGGTCGGTAAAGGGTTGTCTTCTCTGCTGGTCGGTAAAGGGTTGTCTTCTCTGCTGGTTGGTAAACTGTTGTCTTCTCTGCTGGTTGGTAAAGGCCTGTCTTCTCTGCTGGTCAGTAAATGGTTGTCTTCTCTGCTAGTCGGTAAAGGGTTGTCTTCTCCGCTGAGTGGTAAAAGGTTGTCTTCTCTGCTGGTCAGTAAAGGGTTGTCTTCTCTGCTGGTCAGTAAAGGGCTGTCTTCTCTGCTGGTTGGTAAAGGGTTGTCTTCTCCGCTGATTGGTATAGGGTTGTCTTCTCTGCGGGATGGTAATGGGCTGTCTTCTCTGCTGGTAGGTAAAGGGCTGTCTTCTCTGCTGGTCGGAAAAGGGTTTTCTTCTCTGCTTGTCAGTAAAGGGTTGTCTTCTCCGCTGATTAGTAAAGGGCTGTCTTCTCTGCTGGTAGGTAAAGGGTTGTCTTCCCTGCTTGTTGGTAAAGGGTTGTGTGGTGTCCCAGCACAGGGTGCTGTTCCCTGGTACCTTAGTATGGTGTCTTATGTCACGCGTTTAGTATTGACCAGTCGCAGGTGCCTAAACACCCCTGTGATGCCTACCATTAGCCTGCCTACCACCGGAGTGGTGTGACAAACAGGATTCAAACCTCGCTGCTGTCTACAAAGATTCCTGCTAAAAAATGTACAGTTTTTGATATTTTTGTGTGGTGCGTTTTCTGTGCAGTACACTCTGGACATTGCGCTACGTCTCCCTTTAAAGTGTTTCCTGCCAAAAGTGTTTGGAACTATGGAAAAGGCCGCCCAAAAGGGAACTGTGTTTGCCTGACCGCCTAAACCGCCATTTGCCCTGAAGATAACTATTGCCCCAACCAGGATTCTACAAGTGAGAGAGCAAAGGACTGTGGTTTTTTGTACAAACATGTTTTTTGCCCCACTGGGGTTATACTACAGTGTGCCAGCGCAGTCAGCCATTTTTCACTGCGTCATCAGTGACTGTACCGCCCATTCAGGAGTTAAGTACCGCCATCTTACTCCTCCAAACCAGCCGCTTCACAAGTGCATTACAAGTCTCCTACAGCCCAGGATCTTCTGATTTCTTCACAAGAACTCCTTTCCGGCACCCTCCTACAACAGCTCTTCTTTAAGCTCCACCATGTCCACTCCAACAACCAGCAAGCCACTGGAACTTCGGCTACGGCATCAGTGTCTTCAGATCCACCAGTGTCCTCCATTGCAGCTACATCCTCAGTTCCCGCAGCTGCAGCTCACTCACCTTGCCTCTATCTTCCTACACCCGGCTAATCTGCCATCTTACCGGGGTACCCCAAGAACACTGGCCCATTTCAGTGAAAAGCTGCGCAGATCACTCAAATTTCTCTCCTTATCTCCTGAGCAACAGGTGGAGCTTCTTCTAGACCAGCTAGAAGGACCAGCAGCTGAGAAGGTCCGTACCTGGGCGCCCGCTCACAAAACCAGCATTAATGCCATCCTAAACAAGCTGAGAGACGAGATCCAGTCACCCTCTGAAGTAAGACTCAGGTTCTATGACAGACGCCAGAAGCCAGGTGAGACCCTCAGAGACTATGCAATCGCACTACACGCTGCCTTCAGAGCTGTACTCCAACTAGACACCATCACACATCATCATGGACAGAATCATAGAGGGAGTAGATTCCAGATCCACACAGGATAGACTCCGGGACTTAGCCAAACAGAACCCCGGCTTATCTTTCAGTGAATTTAAACCCTCGCTCTTAAAGGGGTTATCCAGCGCTACAAAAACATTTCCACTTTCCCCCTACTGTTGTCTCCAGTTTGGGTGGAGTTTTGAAACTCAGTTCCATTGAAGTAAATGGAGCTTAATTGCAAACCACACCTGAACTGGAGACAACAGTAGGGGGAAAAGTGGCCATGTTTTTGTAGCGCTGGATAACCCCTTTAAATTACTGAGTCTCCCAGGTGCTAGTGAAACACATACAGAGTTAACTTATGCACCCCCATCTCTCCCAGTTCTGGCCTGTGCACCTGTCCCTCCAGTGCTCACTGATGCCAGAAGCTACGGCAGAGACTCTGCCAGGCACTCAACGACTTGCAAACTCAGCCTGCACCTCACTCCAGGGAATCCTCTAGTAGCAGACCACTATGCCCTGAGCAATGAGTCCGCCTTCCTAGTCCAGGTCAGCCCCCGCCAAGGAGAGACCCCCCCCCACCTATGACAGACCTTACTGCTCCTCTTGTAAGAGAACTGGCCACTACTGCAGGGGATGCTTCCAGTTAAATGGGATGTCCCCGAGGTGAAGGACCAAGGGCCCCCCCCCTGCCACCACACTGCCCCCCCTCCCTCTTGTGAACGCAAGCAGTGTTTTGCTTGCGGTCACAAGAGGCTGTTCCCCCGTCTGACGTGCGACTCCTGGCTCCCCGGCCTGGTCCCGTCCCTGGCAGCACACGCGTCAGTAATCTCTGTGTGTGCCGGGGAAGTACTTCTGGCGCAGGGAGCATCGATAACAAGCGCCCCTGAGCCAGAAGTAAGATCCCCAGCGCACACAGAGCTCACTGGTGTGTGTGTGTTGCCAGGGACGGGACCGAGCCGGGGCGCCAGGAGTCACACGTCACACGGGGGCCCAGCCTGCAGAAGAGAGACACGGCGGGGGAGCGAGTTGCAGGGGAATGGTTTTTTTGTTTTTTGTTTTTTCTGCTTTGCACAGGGGGGGGGCGCAATCTATAAGGGGGATACATGGGGGGCATCTATAAGGGGGATAACACAAGGGGGCCATCTATAAGGGGGATAACACAAGGGGGCCATCTATAAGGGGGATAACACAAGGGGGCCATCTATAAGGGGGATAACACAAGGGGGCCATCTATAAGGGGGATAACACAAGGGGGCCATCTATAAGGGGAAATACACAGGGGCGTATACAATAGGGCATGCACAGAGGGATGCATGTACTATAGTGGTCTACACAGAGGGGGGCATATACTATAAGGGGTAATACTAGAGATGAGCGAACGTGCTGGTCCGAGCTTGGTACTCGATGGAGTATTAGGGTACTGGATGGAGTATTAGGGTACTGGATGGAGTATTAGGGTACTCCATGGTTCTCGTTACTCGGACGAGCATCTCGCGATACTCGAGGAAATCTCATCATCCGTTTCCTGTAAGTTTGGGCGCTATTTCTCAGCCAATAAACATGCAGGAGACTCTTTGGTACATCCTGCGATGACGTGGGACCCATACATGTCGATAGCAGCGATTGGTTGGCCAGATCAGATGACCCTGCCATATAAAACTGGGCGGGGGCAGTGCTGGCTTCAGACGCATGCTGTGAGAGATCAGGGAGAGAGCTGCTGCTGGTCAGGGAGAGTGTCAGTGTAGGATATAGCCTTCCAGTAGGCCGGGTATATACCAGCAATACAAACAAACAGACCTTTATCAGGGCTTACTATTACTACAGACAGCTGGCTGGGAGTTGTAGTGCTGCTACCATGATTTAACCAGCACACTGTGGTGACCGGCTGCTGGCAGAAAGGGGGCATTAGGTGTTGCATACACACCCCTAAGAAGTGCTCAGTGTTCTCCTTTATGATTTTGGGGCTGGTGGTCCTGGTGTACTGCACTGTGTTGCTGGGATTTGTAGTACACCTGCATAGAACTTACTTTACTGCTCATATTGTATTGGGGTGACAAAGCGTGTACAGTTGTTGCCCATACCAGTTAACACCACCTAAACTAGTGTGTACTGCACTGTATAGCTGGCATTTGTAGTGCATCCTGCATAGAACTTCACTGCTCATTGTAAGGGGGTGAAAAGAAGGGAGACAGGGGGCGCTTCCTCGTGTAGTGAAAGAAGACCAGGTGGATGGAAAGGAGATCTGACAGGGATCCACTCACCTGGGTAGGTTGTGCGAATATTAGGCACAACTCTAAATGCAGCATGAAAGGGTGTACTCCGCAGCTGTACTGGGGGACATCACCACCGGCGGTGGGAACGACAATTGTAGATATGTAGTCAACCGACTACAGGACCGAGGACCAAATCCACACCAGAATACGATGAGCGCTGGAGTATACGCAATTTACACACAACGGTGCAACCAGAAGTATCCAAAAGTAGATGGCGTACTAAATCAATGTTCCTTTATTGCAACGCGTTTCGGCCCTATATTATCTAACATGGGCCTTTATCAAGCTTGATAAAGGCCCATGTTAGATAATATAGGGCCGAAACGCGTTGCAATAAAGGAACATTGATTTAGTACGCCATCTACTTTTGGATACTTCTGGTTGCACCGTTGTGTGTAAATTGCGTATACTCCAGCGCTCATCGTATTCTGGTGTGGATTTGGTCCTCGGTCCTGTAGTCGGTTGACTACATATCTACCATTGTAAGGGGGTGTCACAGCGTGTGTGTATACAGTAGTTCCGGCCAATACCAGATTGTACCGTACAGCCCCCCCTAAACTAGTGGGTACTACACTGTATTGCTGGGATTTGTAGTACACCTGCATAAAACTTCACTGCTTATTGTAAGGGGATATCCCAGCGTGTGTATAGGTCCAGCCACTACCAGATTGTACCGTACAGCCCCCCTAAACTAGTGGGTACTACACTGTATTGCTGGGATTTGTAGTACACTACCCCTCAAGTGATGATCCCTTTGCATGATACAATTGCCAGATCCTCAAGGATCAAAGTCAAATTCAAAATTAAAACAGCGGTGGGGGGAGAGGTGGTGAGTCACATTATGCAGGGAATGAAGTCAAATTGAAAATCGAAAGGGTGGTGGGGGTTGTTGGCTACTGCTGGACCTTAACTGGCATCCATGTAGACTACTGGTGTGCCTGCCCTTGCCTCGTTGTTGCTGGTCCTTAACTGGCATCCATGTAGACTACTGCTGGGCCTTAACTGGCATCCATGTTGACTACTGCTGGGCCTTAACTGGCACCCATGTAGACTACTGCTGGGCCTTAACTGGCATCCATGTTGGCTACTGCTGGGCCTTAACTGGCACCCATGTAGACTACTGCTGGGCCTTAACTGGCATCCATGTTGGCTACTGCTGGGCCTTAACTGGCATCCATGTTGACTACTGCTGGGCCTTAACTGGCATCCATGTTGGCTACTGCTGGGCCTTAACTGGCATCCATGTTGACTACTGCTGGGCCTTAACTGGCATCCATGTAGACTACTGGTTTTGGACAACACAGATTACTGGGTGTTCACCCTCCTGGACCCTTGGTAGAAACCGCACTTTCCCACTCTCATTCCTGCCGGGGGAACGCAGTATGAGAGTGAATCAATATCAACAGGCCCTGGTGCAGGAGCTGAAAATGTACTTCCCATCTGACACCACTAGCGCCAGAGGACGTAGTTCTGTGGGCCAAAGAGCGGGGGAGAGGAGCGGTGGAGCAGGCAGCTTGTCAAGGGGCAGGGGAACACTCTCCAAGGCCTTAGACAGTTTCATGGCAGCCCAGCAAGACTATGTCACTTGTCATACGGAGAAGAAAAGATAACATATGTTTTGAGGTCAGCACTCAGACGAATATGTAATAATGTCTCCTGGCTTGATTGCCCGAAACTTTTGAGCACGGAGAGACTTCCCCTGGACTCCGGGGTATCATGTACAAAAAGAAGAAGACAGATTCCTCTCCAGCTCAGATAATATTGAATGCTTTATTGGACATACATATAACACCGACGCGTTTCAGACCCACTGGGTCCTTAGTCATGGTTTTCTGTGTAAAAGGACGTAGACAACAATAACCATCTCCGTAAAATTAGTGACATCAATTAGTTCCACAATAAAATGAATTCATTAGTTTGTTAAATGACATAAAATTCTACAATTGGACAAGACAGATATGTGTACATACATATAACTTCCCATCCCCGTTATACCAGCAAGTACATATTTGTTGGTGTGTTGGGATATGATGTTAAAGTAATTGAATGTATTTCTCAAAAGCTGATAATATATCCTATGTCTTGTATATATGCTTCCCCAATATCTACTACTTCATGTACTTCCTCAATATCCATTACTATATCATATTTCATGTGTCTAATTGAATCATATCTAAATGTAGCAAAATAAGACAAAGATGAACGGAGGAGTAGACATGAAATACCTTAGATGTATTCTGCTGTATGCATAACGCCCATAGGAAAGACCGATGAGGTGAATTACTGCGAGGAATCATATATGTATCATAATTATTATATCACCCTGTATACCATAGAACCATACACAATACACAATACATGTCGGCATGGCATGATTATGATAATTATGTAACCCTATGTGCCATATATCCATATATAATATATACTCGGCAGAGCTATAAATATATCACCCTGTATACTAAAAATCCGTATATATTACACAGAGCATGTCAACACAACATGGTTAATAATCACACATACATACTAAAAATCCATGTGCAGTATACAGGGCATATCTACACAAACATAGTTGATGATCGTTCAGTGATAGGCTCTACATATAAGAGTATATAGATGAATTGGAGTACTGCGATACAATATACATGTACAGGCTAGGTTCACACTCTGTATCTGTGCGGCTGTTTTGCAGGCGGTAAATCATCAGCCGGATTTTTCCGGTTCATGCGTACGCTGGAAAGTATAGGATATACGGCTGCACAGTGCACACTATGTATGAATCTACGGCCCGATCGTAAACGGACCCGTAAAAAATGAACAAGACCATTGTTTGCGGCTGGACATGCGGCCGAGGATTGACAGGCGGTCCGTACAGAGTACTTCAAAAATAGCCGGCAATGATGCCGAATGCCGATGCCTCTAATAGTTAATATATTAAATTAATAAAACACATTTTCGTTGTAATAAAGTCCCTTTCGTTGGTCAATAATTTATTTCTAACGATTCCATCATTGTGCAATTAAATATACTGTTAAAATAAATAGATATATAAATAAATGTATATTTATATATATATTTATTTTTTGACAGTATATTTAATTGCACAATGATGGATTCGTTAGAATTAAATTATTGAACAACGAAACTGATTTTATTTCATCGAAAATGTGTTTTATTAATTAAATATTAATTAGTACAGGAAGCTCCATAAGCCGTTAATTCATATTGCCGGTAATAGAGCTTTCTGTACTAATCATCACTTTACTTTAATGAAAACATCAAATGTTTCTTCTAATTATGTTATCACAATAGCATTATTAGAAGAAACATTTAGAATTATATGTGCGCTCAGCTGATTGGCTGATCGGCTCAGCGCACATATAATGAGCCGGTCCGCAGTACAGTGACTTCATTGTGCTGTGGACCAACGAAGAGGACACATCGGATGGTGAGTATAGAGCTCTCCCCACCCCCTCCCCAGCACTGCACCCCTCCCAGCAAGGAAGGGGGGGGTCACTTAACCCCTTCCTTGCTGGGATGGGTGCAGTCTGACATCAGTCTGGCCCCCAAGGGGTTAAGGGGGATGCAATACATCCTCCCTTAACCCCTTGGGGGCCAGACTGTAAGCAGCGATCTGTAAAGATGCTGCATACTGTAAGGAGCACAACAGCGCTCACAATGATGGGTGTTGTGCTCCTGTTTGTGTGTTTTTTGTGTGTTTCTCCCTTTTTGTTTTTCAGATATCGGTATCCTGGGGATTACGTCGGATTCCGTGGACTACGTCAATGACCAGCGGTTATTTGTTGTTGTTTTTTAATAAAATGGTCAATGAGGGGTGTGGGGGTGTTTTTATTTGAATAAAAAAATTTTTTAACTTGTGTCTTGTCTTTATTTCTTTACTTTATAGACTTAGTAGTGGAAGCCGTCTAATAGACGGAATCCATTACTAAGTGGGGGCCTAGTGTTAGCCGGTATAAAATGGCTAACACTAACCCCCTATTATTACCCCAGTACCCAATGCCACCAGGGGTACTGGGAAGAGCCGGGTGCCAGTGGTCCCGGAGCGTCAAATATGGCGCTCCTGGACCGGGCGGTAGCAGGCTGGTAATGCGTTTTTTTTTTTTAAATAAATAAATAATAATAAAAAAAACGCATAGGGTCCCCCCTATTTTTATAACCAGCCGGGTTAAAAACCAAATGACAGCAGCCTGGTAACACGAGGGTGGGAAGAGCCATTGGTTTAGGCCCTCCCCAGCCTAAATCTTACCAGCCTGCTGCCGCCCGGTCCAGGAGCGCCAATATTGACGCTCCGGGACCACTGGCACCCGGCTCTTCCCAGTACACCTGGTGGCATTGGGTACTGGGGTAATAATGGGGGGTTAGTGTTAGCCATTTTATACCGGCTAACACTAGGCCCCAACTTAGTAATGGATTCCGTCTAATAGACGGCTTCCACTACTAAGTCTATAAAGTAAAGAAATAAAGACAAGACACAAGTTAAAAAAAAATTTTATTCAATTAAAAACACCCCCACACCCCTCATTGACCATTTTATTTAAAAAAAACAACAAACAACCGCTGGTCATCGACGTAGTCCACGGAATCCGACGTAATCCCCAGGATACCGATATCTGAAAAACAAAAAGGGAGAAACACACAAAAAACACACAAACAGGAGCACAACACCCATCATTGTGAGCGGTGTTGTGCTCCTTACAGTATGCAGCATCTTTACAGATCGCTGCTTACAGTCTGGCCCCCAAGGGGTTAAGGGAAGATGTATTGCATCCCCCTTAACCCCTTGGGGGCCAGACTGATGCCAGACTGCACCCATCCCAGCAAGGAAGGGGTTAAGTGACCCCCCTTCCTTGCTGGGAGGGGTGCAGTGCTGGGGAGGGGGTGGGGAGAGCTCTATACTCACCCCGATGTGTCCTCTTCGCTGGTCCGCAGCACAATGAAGTCACTGTACTGCGGACCGGCTCATTATATGTGCGCTGAGCCGATCAGCCAATCAGCTGAGCGCACATATGATTCTAAATGTTTCTTCTAATAACGCTATTGTGATAACATAATTAGAAGAAATATTTGATGTTTTAATTAAAGTAAAGTGATGATTAGTACAGAAAGCTCTATTACCGGCAATATGAATTAACGGCTTATGGAGCTTCCTGTACTAATTAATATTTAATTAATAAAACACATTTTCGATTAAATAAAATCAGTTTCATTGTTCAATAATTTAAATCTACTAATCCATCATTTTGCAATTAAATATACTGTCAAAAAATAAATATATATATAAATATACATTTATTTATATATCTATTTATTTTAACAGTATATTTAATTGCAAAATGATGGATTCGTTAGAAATAAATTATTGAACAATAAAAGGGACTTTATTACAACGAAAATGTGTTTTATTAATTCAATATAATAACCATGAGAGACATCGGCTATAGTGCAGAGGATCGCAAACCCCGGTAATAGCGATTCCTGTAAACTGTTTCCCTGCTTTCCCAGATGCATCCAGAGGTGTTTCCATCACTTTCTTAAGATTTTATTTGTTATTTTTAGTTGAACCAGATTTCCAAGTAAATGACCGTATGTTTTCAGCCGCATGTCTATTTTTTCCCACGGCCGGAGTTTCACCCGCACATTTACAGCCGCATAAAAAATACAGCTGCACAGTTACATAGTGTGAACCTAGCCTTATTGTTACATACCCAACCTGAGCAAACTCACAAAGGAAACACAAAAAGGGACAGGAAAGATAATAGAGATTAACAGAAAATAAATAAAAAAATAAAAAAAAAGGAAAATGTTATGTGTCCATAGATGAAAAGAACAGTACACAACCCAAAAGTAATAATAGATGAAAAAATATGAAAAAATATAATAATGAAGTATTAAAGGGTAAGTTATAGGGCACAAGATACCAAATTAATACAAATACATCAGATCATTTTTGATGTTCAATCCCTTTGGTGCCCTGGTCCCTAACCTAAAAATCCACTCCACTTCTTTGAGCAATAGCTTTTTCCTCCAATTACCCCCTCGGATTGGTTTGACTACCTTGTCAATGGCATAACACTCAAACATATCTAAATTGCCTCCATGTTCTTGGACAAAATGTCTTGAGGCACCAGAAAGCTGTACACTGTTCTTTTTAATGCCATATATATGTTCAGCTATCCTGAATTTTAATTTTCGGATTGAACACCCCACCTATAAAAGGTTGCAACTCTTGCAACCTATTATGTATGTCACGTGGTCCGAGTCACATGAAAGATTGTGTTTAATGTCATAAACTTTATTCTCATCACTGGATTTAAAATTCATATGTATTCCTGTGAACTTGCACATGCCACACCGAGGTGTGTTGCAGGGGTGAAAACCTCCTGTTTTAAGTGACTTTGTTTCCATTTTGGGGCTTCTGTATAGGCTTGGGGACAACATCATACCCAGAGATGGACTTCTTCTAGATATGAAATGGCAGCCCTCATCCAGAATAGATGCCCAATCTGTATCTTGTCTCAAAATCCCCAGGTTTTTCTGAATTATATTTTTAATAGCCAAAAATTCCTTATTGAATGGGGTACAGAAGTAAACTCCCCTATTGTGTCCACTTTCATTGTCTCTCTTTTTCTTGTCTTTAGTTTTATCCAGAAGCTCTCTTCTGTCCGTCCGACTCTAGTTAGAATGGCAGGGGAATATCCCCTCTCTTTTAATCTATCTTCTGTCTCCTTCAGTCGTACATGTGCCATATTTGGATCTGAACATGCCCTAATTGTTCTAATAAATTCACCAACCGGAATGGCCCTAATCGTATGCTTGGGATGTTCACTCTCCGCATGTAAAACCATATTTCCGGCTGTGGGTTTTCTATAAAGGGACGTTGATACCCGCCCCTCTACAGGATCCCCCTCTAAACTGATATCTAGAAAAGACAGAGTCTTTTCTTCCACTTCGATAGTAAATCTGAGATTATAATCATTCTGGTTGAGCATGTCCACAAAGGGTGGTATGGACGACACATCGCCCGACCAAACAATGAGTATGTCGTCGATGTATCGTCCATACCACCCAATGTCCCCCACAAATGGATTATCTTCAATGAAAATGACTTTCTCCTCCCACCATGACATAACCAGGTTAGCGAGAGACGGTGAGAATTTAGCCGCCATTGGGGCCCCGGTGACTTGGAGGTAATACGTATTATCAAACATAAAAAAATTATGCGAAAGTAAAAATTCCGTTACCTCTTTGATAAACTCGCTAAACTCCTCTGTATATTTGCCATATTTGTAAAGGTGATGACCTACGGCTGCAATGGCTATTGGATGTGGGATGGAGGAGTAAAGTCACACTACATCACATGTGACCCAAGTGTTTTTTTGCGGTCCAAGTAAAATCCCTAAATATTTTCAGGACCTCTTTGCTGTCTTTCAGGAAACCTGGTGTCCTACAAACCAGTGGTTGTAACAGTGTATCTAGCCATGAACATAGGTTTTCGTTCAAAGAACCTATGCTGGCTATAATAGGTCTCAGAGGTGGAGGTACAATGCCCTTATGGACCTTCGGTAGTCCATGAAATATAGGAGTGACAGGATTCTCAGGGATTAGAAATTTGGCTTCTCTTTCACTAAAGAAACCTTCATTTATACCTTTGTTCGCTAGAGAATTTCTGAGTTTTTCTGTGGGGTCATGTGATAGTTTCCTATACGTTGTTTTGTCGTTTAATATAGAAAGGACACCATTTTTGTAGTCTTCACTATCCAGAACCACCACCTTGCCCCCCTTGTCTGCATTCCTAATAACAAGATGGTCATTCTCCATAAGATTTTTAATGGCCATCTTCTGCTTCATACTGATGTTGAAGCCTTCGTGCTTGTTTTTACATCTCTCATAAAGGAGTGTGAGATCTCGTTCTATCGTGTCCTTCTATTAAGTCCTCTACACAAAATTTCGGTTTGTTCTACTGTAAGTACATGAGAAGAAAGATTTACAATATTATCATATGTTTTACTCACTAGAAGATGGAATGACATTGGCTACTATCTCTGTTTCAGGCAGGCAAGATATTTGTGCTCATTTCCTCTATTTCTTCTTTGGTTTCGTGGTTCGGTTTTTTGTTTGTGTTTCCTACCCGCCCTCCTTTTCCGTTTTTTGACTGTGCTGCCGATCTTTCTGAGGGGGCCGATATGGCAGTGGACATTTCCCTATCTGTGGAGGTTCTATCTGAATCCGAAGATTCTGCCTCCGTTGTGGAGAATGTTACACGTGGTGTGTCTTTGTTGGAACGGGGTTTCCTATTCTTTTTCATTATGGACCTAGGTGTGTATCCTTCTCTTTCTTCCATCCAATTATATACTTTATTGTATTTATAGTCATTTTGATCCCTTGCAAATTTTGACTTTTTTACCCCTACTATAATATTCTCCAGTTTTTTAGGGAATCATTCATCCTTTCATTTAGCTCATTATAACCTTGGAGGGTATGAAAAGAAGCTAGTTCTTCCCAGGTGGCATCTATCTCCCTTTTGATTTCCACTAATCTGATGTCTTCAAATTCTATTATTAGGGCCATAATTTTATTAGAACATTCTGTGAGTGCCAGTTCCCATCCTCTAACAAATTCGTCATTAAATACAAAAGTGGGTTTCTTTTTGAGTCTAAGTCCCCTTGGTATCATCTGTTTAGTTATATATTGTTTAAGGGAATTGGCATCCCACCATGTACGTAATTCCGCAGTGGAGAGCTTCTCCAGCTTTTTGAAGAGTGTTTTCATATCCCCTGTTTCCTGTTCATCTACTGTATTGAAAACCTCTTCTATTCTGATGATACGTTGTTCATATGTAGGAGACCTCTCCTCTGTGCTAAGACTCTGTGTCTCCATTGCAATCTTATACTCCTCCCCCCTGTGTTGCCCCTGGCTCACGTAACTGCTGGTATAACTAATACAAAGTGCACACAAATATCACCAATATAAAAACAAAAAACTCTCCTTACAGAGATGTATTTGAATGCGGAGACAGTTGTGGTAACAAATAGTTATAAACACGTCTCTACAACAATATAGATAGGTGCCAAAAATCAACCTTGGCTGTTGGTATATTCTTATTTCCTTTCCAAATGACCAACAGGTGTAATACAATGATTATCATCACAGTCCTGGTGCACGGCCTTAGTCCATTATACGGAGAAGAAAAGACAACATATGTTTTGAGGTCAGCACTCAGACGAATATGTAATAATGTCTCCTGGCTTGATTGCCCGAAACTTTTGAGCACGGAGAGACTTCCCCTGGACTCCGGGGTATCATATACAAAAAGAAGAAGACAGATTCCTCTCCAGCTCAGATAATATTGAATGCTTTATTGGACATACATATAACACCGACGCGTTTCAGACCCCACTGGGTGCTTAGTCATGGTTTTCTGTGTAAAAGGACATAGACAACAATAACCATCTCTGTAAAATTAGTGACATCAATTAGTTCCACAATAAAATGAATTCATTAGTTTGTTAAATGACATAAAATTCTACAATTGGACAAGACAAATATGTGTACATACATATAACTTCTCATCCCCGTTATACCAGCAAGTACATATTGTCAACCGTCCCCAGTCTAGACAGAGTACGGGGGAAGCCTTCAGGAAGATGGTGAGGGAGTACCTTACTCACCATACCAACGTCCTTCCCCATTACTCTGCTACCTACAACTACTGGGTTTCAAAGCTGGATACGTGGTCCCAACTGGCGCTTTACGCCTTGGAGGTGCTGTGCTGCCCTGCCGCTAGCGTGTTGTCAGAGCAGGTCTTCAGTGCAGCTGGTGCCATCATCACTCATAAGCGCACCCACCTGTCCACTGACAGCGCTGACAGGCTGACGTTTATAAAAATGAACAAAGCCTGGATTTCACCTGAATCCAACTGTCCACCCGGGGAAAGCAGATTCTTGGTATCTCCTCTCCTCCTCCTCTTCCTACAATTCTCAGCCAACTGCGAAGTCTTCTTCTGCCATGCAGGGTCTGGCCTAACTATTGGGAGGCTCAATTGCTTCCTCACTCACTCCTAATGGTTCTCTGTGTCCTCACTGCCATGCTCTGACGTCACACTACGTCTGCGGAGGAGCGGGACTGGTTGACGGGGGGCCGCCGATCGCACCAATTTTTTGTGGACTCACTTGTAATGGCTCTTTGTTTGGCCTAATTTTTGGGAGCCTCACTAGCTTCCTCACTCACTTGAAATGGCTCTCTGTGTGTTCAAGGCCCTGCAGTGTCTGGCCTAGTTTTAGGGAGCCTCACTAGGTGTGCCTGCCCTTGCCTCCTTTTTGCTGGGCCTTAACTGGCATCCATGTTGGCTACTGCTGGGCCTTTACTGGCATCCATGTTGACTACTGCTGGGCCTTTACTGGCATCCATGTTGACTACTGCTCTGTCTGCCCTTGTTTTTTATTTTTTTTATTATTTGTATAGCGCACACAGATTCCGCAGCTTCACCTATCTATATGTTTTTGGGTGTGGGAGGAAACCGGAGTACCCGGAGGAAACCCACGCAAACACGGAGAGAACATACAAACTTTTTGCAGATGTTGTCCTTTCGTTGTCTTTGAACCCAGGACTCCAGCGCTGCAAGGCTACAGTGCTAACCACTGAGCCACAGTGCTGCCCTTGCCTCCATGTTGGCTACTGCTTGGCCTTAACTGGCATCCATGTAGACTACTGATGGGCCTTTACTGGCATCCATGTTGACTACTGCTGACTGCTGACTTGGCTTGGCTACTGCTCCATGTTGGCTACTGTTGACTACTGATGACTACTGGTGTGCCTGCCCTTGCCTCCATGTTGGCTACTGCTGGGCCTTAACTGGCATCCATGTTGACTACTGATGACTACTGGTGTGCCTGCCCTTGCCTTCATGTTGGCTACTGCTGGGCCTTAACTGGCATCCATGTAGACTACTGATGGGCCTTTACTGGCATCCATGTTGACTACTGCTGACTACTGTGGTGCCTGCCCTTGCTTCTATGTTGGCTACTGCTGGGCTTTAACTGGCATCCATGTTGACTACTGCTGACTACTGGTGTGCCTGCCCTTGCCTCTATGTTGTCTACTGCTGATCCTGCCTGGCCTCCATGTTAACTACTGTTGCTCCTGCCTGGACTCCATGTTGGTTACTGTTGCTCCTGCCTGGCCTCCATGTTGGTTACTGTTGCTCCTGCCTGGCCTCCATGTTGGTTACTCTTGCTCCTGCCTGGCCTCCATGTTGGCTATTGCTTATCCCGGCAGTTCTCTGTGTGCTCAATGCCATGCAGTGTTGGGCCTAATTTTGGGGAGGCTCACTTTCTTCCTCACTCACTTTTAATGGTTCTCTGTGAGCTCACTGCCATGCTAGGTCTGGTATAATTTTTGGAAGGCTGACTGGCTACTGCTTCTACCTTGTTCACTCTGTCCTCACCGCTATGCTGTGTCAGGCTGAATTTTTGGGTGGTTCATGATATGCTTCCTCTGTTTTAATGGTTCCCTGTGTTCTCAATGCCATGCTGTGTCAGGCTGAGTTTTTGGGTGGTCCGTATGCCTACCTCTGTTTTAACCAGGCTGTTGCATAGAATTAGGCCTCAGAGGCGTCCATACATGCTGCCCCTGCTGTTTCCTGTCCATTTCCGTTGTGTTTCCATCAATTTCTGAGGTTGACAGGTTTTCACACGACCTTCTCTCTACCGAACTTGAGTCCCCTCAAAAAATGCTTGAGTCTCCCATTGACTTCAATGGGGTTCGTTACTCGAAACGAGCACTCGAGTATCGGGAAATACTTGGCTCGAGTAACGAGCACCCGAGCATTTTAGTACTCGCTCATCACTAGGTAATACACATAGAGTCAGCCTACCCACTAAATGTTAGTAGCAGCAGTGGTGTTAGTTAGTATGTGGCGGTGTTAGTCAGTATGTGGCGGTGTTAGTCAGTATGTGGCAGTGTTAGTCAGTAGCAGCAGTGGTGTTAGTATGTGGCGGTGTTAGTAGCAGCAGTGGTGTTAGTTAGTATGTGGCAGTGTTAGTCAGTATGTGGCGGTGTTAGTCAGTAGCAGCAGTGGTGTTAGTTAGTATGTGGCAGTGTTAGTCAGTATGGGGCGGTGTTAGTCAGTATATGGTGTTGTTAGTCAGTATGTGGTGGTATTAGTCAGTATGTAGTGGTGTTGGGCAGTATGTGACGGTAATATTTGTTGCTTGTAATCTGGTACAGTGTTTGATTGGTCTTAGTATACAGGATTTGGTCAGTAACAATATGGTGGTGATGGTAGTGGTTGTGGTGTGGCGGTAATATTTCCCCCTTGTGTACTGGTAATATTGGTAATATTGGTCTCAGTATACAGAATTTGGTTAGTAACAGTATTGCGGTAATATGTATGGTGATAATATTTCCTATATACTGGTATTATTGGTAATATCGGTCTTGAGATATACCAATAGCATTGCTTGGTCGAGAAAGGGGGGGCCCAAGTTGACCTCTTGCACCAGGGGAAAGTGACATTAGCTATGCCCCTGTCCAAGAAGGTGTCCAAGTGGGAATCCAAGTTCCGATCGTCCTGCCCACATGTAACTGTCTGTGTTAATTCAAAAAATATGTTCAGCAGCACTAGAAAAAAAATGCAATGTGCGGGTGCACGTCTCACCAAACCGGACCCAGGTTCGTATTGAATATCCAAAGAGAAGATGGAGACCGCACTTCCAAAAAGAATTCACACTTTATTCACACCAGATGCAACGTTTCGCCTCAATGTGTAGCCTTTCTCTCACTGCTTGAGAAAGGCTACACATTGAGCCGAAACGTTGCATCTGGTGTGAATAAAGTGTGAATTCTTTTTGGAAGTGCGGTCTCCATCTTCTCTTTGTCTGTGTTAATGATGTACCCCTTCATCACCACCATTGATCACCAGGTGTTCAAGAAACACTTTGATTACTCTGAACTCTCCAGACTTCCCATCAGCTGGCAGCAGGAATAAGAAGAGGCCTTTCAAGCACTTAAGGCTTTGCTGACACAGCCTTCAATTCTGGCATACCCAGACTACACCCAGCTCTTCCGCTTGTACACCGATACAAGCTACCAAGGCTTGGGAGCTGTCCTGTTCCATTCGAGCCTCAGCGAAAGTGAAAAGAATGATCAGAACTACAGTTCCTTCAAGCTCGAACTCCGGGCATTAGTCTGGGCTGTGACAGAGAAGTTCAAAGACTATCTGGCGGCCTCCAGTTTCACTGTCTATACAGGCAACAATCCTCTGGCACACCTTAACACCCCTAAACTCGGTGCCCTGGAACAGAGATTTGATTCTCGCTTGGCAAACTTCACCTTCATTATAAAGAACCGCAATAAGAAGGCCAATGTAAAAGCTGATGCGTTATCCCGCTTACAAAATGGTGAGGAACCTCCAATGGGAAGAGGTTGAGATGCCACCCTTCTATGATTGGTTTGCCATCAAGACATGATGGTAGCCTAAAAAGCTGAGGAAGGTCCCAAAAGTGCTCCTTATCAAGACCTGTCTCGGTGGAAGATGCCCCAGGCAGAGAACCATCACCTTGGGGAACTGCAAGATTACCTACCGACCGGCAAGGTACCCCCTCAGGCTAAGCAAAGCTCACCCTGACATTGAGCTACATCGACTCTGGCGCCAAAGGAAACGCCTGTTCTTACAAAGAGGCCTTCTCCTCAGAAACTCTGGATAATGTCACAGGCGAGCGGAGTGGACAACAAGGCCAACTGCCTAAAGACTGGGTCTTAGGCATCCAAGTACAAGGCTCCCTTAACCGGCTGCCAGAAACTGACTGGGTACAAGATTACTAGTGTAAGAAAATCAAGAAATAGGGGGCAATAGGATGAAAGAAGCTCACCGCCGTCAAGAGGAAGAGTACAACAGGCATGCTAACGCTCAACCTCTGAGAATTTGAGACCATGGCTGGCTAAAAGACGGCCACCGTTCTAGGAAACTTGATTCTTTATGGGGAGAGGAATCTTATGTCATTACAGCCATTCCACATGCAGCTGCTGGTGTGTACCAGATCCAGAAGAATAGAAAGGCACCTATAAATATACACTGTAACTGGCTGAAGCTCTGCTGCAACAGAGAATTACCTCCACGGCCATCTGTCCCAGTATGTGATCCAGTCACCCCAGAATCCACCCGCTTATCATCCATTGGAGAGGTGCACCTCAGTGCAGAACCTCTGTACCTGCCCTACGGGCCCACTGCTGTTTCCGCTCAGGACGAGGTTCCCTATGGTCTGCCAAGAAGCCCAGTTACATAGTTACATAGTTAACCCCACATATCTCTATGTTCTGGCGGACACTTACTAATCTGACTCTGGGATCATCCCCCAGGAAGGAGCTGTACCCTTAAGAAGATCCACCAGGTCCAACAAAGCATATCCCCTAAACATTACAGGGATCTGGATTAACTTTGCCCCTCGATTTGCCCCTCAAAGTTTTTATGTCCCCTTTGCAATTGTATTGTTGATTTAGTTAGATAGATAGGGATTGATATAAGCCATGGACTTCTGCATTGTACATATGTTGCTCTCAGAGACTTCTGATGACCGGTTCTTATTAACCAAAAGTTTATTGCACTATGGACGATCTCACTGTTGCCTTTTCGCTTCATATAAGTTTTAAAATGTTTTATACTTTCATGATCTGTAGGTGTTTTTCATTGCCTTATTTAACCCATGCTGTGCTCACCTTCCCTCGTAACTTCCTCTGGGTGCTACACTGTGGACGGCTTATTTCAAGTGGGGGAGTATGTGGTGTCCCAGCACAGGGTGCTTTTCCCTGGCACCTTAGTAACTCCCTCAGGTTCACACAAGTGGGAGATAGTGTGCTGTTGTGTTTTCCCCACTAGGTGTCGCTACTGTTTTATTTATCTGGTACTATACACAGCTGAAGGAGTAGAAGGTTTAATTGTTTTATGTCACGTTTTATGTATTAATCAGTCACAAGTGAGAGTTCTTCTTTGTCCTATCCTATCTTCTTTGTCCTATCCTCTCTCTCTCACACACACACACACTCAGCCCCACCACTCACAAACATGCTTATTGTCCCCCCTGGTATAATAGGAACTTCCAGAAAGACAATGGGACATGTCACATGGGTAGAAATGTTCGACACTGGTTGGAAAAGCATAACCATAACATCCCAGTACTATCCTGACCGCTAATTGCACAGATCTGAACCTAATTGAGCATCTTTGGGATCACCGGGATGGTGGTGTTAGCTCTATTGACCCTCCAGCAGCTGTGTGACCACCTGGATGGTGGTGTTTGCTCTATGGACCCTCTAGCAGCTGTGTGACCACCTGGATGGTGGTGTTGGCTCTATGGACTCTTCAGCAGCTGTGGGACTACCTGGATGGTGGCGTTTGCTCTACTGACCCTCCAGCAGCTGTGGGACCACCTGGATGGAAGTGTTGGCTCTATGGATCCTTCAGCAGCTGTGGGACCACCTGGATGGTGGTGTTTGCTCTAAGGATCCTCTAGCAGCTGTGTGACCACCTGGATGGTGGTGTTTGCTCTATGGACCCTTCAGCAGCTGTGGGACCACCTGGATGGTGGTGTTGGTTCTATGGATCCTCCAGCAGCTGTGGGGCCACCAGGATGACAGTGTTGGCTCTATGGATCCTCTAGCAGCTGTGAGACCACCTGAATGGTGGTGTTGGCTCTATGGATCCTCCAGCAGCTGGATCACTATTGGGAATGTGTGCTGACATGGTATTTTATGGAACTGTCACTAGCACAACGTCTATGCTCAGAAAGTACTGGATGAATCTATGGTCTTATGGTCTGAATACCTAGAGATGCCGCTCTGCTGCGGATGTTTCGGAGGTGTACGCCTGCTTTTCATGTGGCCCACCAGAGAATTGTGGATTCATAATTACCTGTGGTCTGGTGGAGGCTTCTTTCCAGAGAAGGGCTTGACATGTGCCCTCATGTCATGAGGGCACATGATGGTATGGTCCATGTGGCAGAGCCAAGCTCCTCCATTCATGGGACTGGTCTGAAATGTTGCCACATCTAAATTTTGTACAACTAGAACTGTAGTGTTGTAGCCGAGATGAGTGTGTGCCGTGTGTCACAGACGAGCCATGGAGACGTCATAATAACACACCCATCAGATGAGTTACACACCCCATTTTACATTCTTATTTTACAGAGAAAAAATCATTCCTTTTTTTTTTTTTTACAATAAACTTTACTGAAAATCCAACAATATACAATAAAAGATAACAATAAGAGAACGGCTCGTGATTACGACGTCCAGCTTATGAGACCGCTGTGCTCAGGGTCACAGTCGATCAGGGCTCGGAAGATTTCTTGTACCGGAGTTTGGGGGTAAAAAAGAGCAGATATCACATGATGGCAGACCAGCGACATCCTGGGGGGGACACAGCACGGCCAGCTGGGATAATCCTGCATTGTGCTTGTTAGCAGGGAGCACAGAAGTTTTATCGTCTGCAGAACCATGACCTCTTACAGTGGTGACATCACATCATAAGATACAAGGTGAAAGAAAGACGAGGAGACCCAGGAGATCTACTGCCCCTACCTTACTGAGCATGTCCCTCCATTGTGATAGTCCCCATCCCTTGAAGAGCATGCACCTCTATTGTTGTGATAGTCCCTATCCCTTGTAGAGCATGCACCTCCATTGTTGTGATAGTCCCTATCCCTTGTAGAGCATGTCCCTCCATTGTTGTGATAGTCCCTATCGCTTGTAGAGCATGTCCCTCCATTGTTGTGATAGTCCCTATCGCTTGTAGAGCATGTCCCTCCATTGTTGTGATAGTCCCCATCGCTTGTAGAGCATGTCCCTCCATTGTTGTGATAGTCCCTATCGCTTGTAGAGCATGTCCCTCCATTGTTGTGATAGTCCCCATCGCTTGTAGAGCATGCACCTCTATTGTTGTGATAGTCCCCATCACTTGTAGAGCATGTCCCTCCATTGTTGTGATAGTCCCCATCGCTTGTAGAGCATGTCCCTCCATTGTTGTGATAGTCCCCATCACTTGTAGAGCATGTCCCTCCATTGTTGTGATAGTCCCTATCGCTTGTAGAGCATTTCCCTCCATTGTTGTGATAGTCCCTATCGCTTGTAGAGCATGTCCCTCCATTGTTGTGATAGTCCCCATCGCTTGTAGAGCATGTCCCTCCATTGTTGTGATAGTCCCTATCGCTTGTAGAGCATGTCCCTCCATTGTTGTGATAGTCCCCATCGCTTGTAGAGCATGTCCCTCCATTGTTGTGATAGTCCCCATCGCTTGTAGAGCATGCACCTCTATTGTTGTGATAGTCCCCATCACTTGTAGAGCATGTCCCTCCATTGTTGTGATAGTCCCCATCGCTTGTAGAGCATGTCCCTCCATTGTTGTGATAGTCCCCATCACTTGTAGAGCATGTCCCTCCATTGTTGTGATAGTCCCTATCCCTTGTAGAGCATGCACCTCCATTGTTGTGATAGTCCCTATCCCTTGTAGAGCATGTCCCTCTATTGTTGTGATAGTCCCCATCCCTTGTAGAGCATGTCCCTCCATTGTTGTGATAGTCCCTATCGCTTGTAGAGCATGTCCCTCCATTGTTGTGATAGTCCCCATCACTTGTAGAGCATGCCCATCCCACATTGCTCTGATGTCACTATTGCTTTCTGTTACAGATATAAACAGAACAGCAGAGATGGCACCATTATGGAGGATTCAGATGAAGGTCCTGTAGGTCCAAGGTGCCGCTGTGGTATTTTCTTTCATAGCTCAGATGATGATAATATGAAGCAGAATGGTGTTCTATCCACCTGTTTTGGGCCTGTTGCACTGGAGGGTAGATTAGTTCTGGTGTCCCAGAGGATGGTGGGATCTTAGCTCTCAGTAACATCAGATATTACCTGAACCAATGTCCCCCACCCCCAAACTATCAGATTACCTGGACCAATGTCCCCCAAACCATCAGAGATTACCTGGACCAATGTCCCCCACCCCCCAAACCATCAGAGATTACCTGGACCAATGTCCCCCACCCCCCAAACCATCAGAGATTACCTGGACCAATGTCCCCCACCCCCAAACCATCAGAGATTACCTGGACCAATGTCCCCTCACCCCCCAAACCATCAGAGATTACCTGGACCAATGTCCCCCACCCCCAAACCATCAGAGATTACCTGGACCAATGTCCCCCACCCCCAAACGCGTCCAGAAATATGACTAATCTGTAAGAAGATGTTGGCATTCTACATGACACATGGTAGGTGAGGGACCTGGTGCCGGAGAGGTCATAGACTAAGTTACCCCATAAGAAGGTGTCCGTATTATACATGACACATGGTAGGTGAGGGACCGGGTGCCGGAGAGGTCATAGACTAAGTTACCCCATAAGAAGGTGTCCGTATTATACATGACACATGGTAGGCGAGGGCCCTGATGCCTTGGGAAATGTTGTTGTCCTTGTCTCCTCGCTTTTATTCCTTCTCTCATGGTAAGGTTTGGGATGGAGGCTAACAAACCCCAAAACAAGATCAAACCCTGGAAGCGAAGTAGCAGGGACCGGCGGCCATCATGTATAAGAAGACAGAAGAGCAATGAATAAATAGATAAATAGGTAGCGGTATGGTGCGTGTAGCGTGTGGACCGAGGGTGGACCTGAGGTGTTGGGGTCTCCAGCTCTGTCACCAGGGGGCTGTACTTGTGGTCTTTAGGATACTTGAGTCGTTCTTGAACATCCCAGTTTTATAAATACTCTGCAGTGTAAGGGCCTTGGCTGTGTAGCCCATATGTCCTGTTCACGTTGGGGCCATGTGGGGTCTTCTATCTTCAGATCCTCTTTGTCTTTAAGTAAAGAAGTATTCTGATGACAGACGATAAGTCTAGGACCCTACTGATAAAGCCCGAGAGGATTCCCTACTCATACATGCAGTTATCGGTGGGCATCCTAGATACCAGCTCTAAACAGTGACGTTTAATGGACACTTGATAGAAGTCTGTCATTAGAGAGCCCCTTTAACATGAAGGTGCTCCTTACACTGACTGTAGACATTTTGTGACCACCCTCCCCAGTGTTGAACACCACTTGACATCCATTGGGTTTCATCAGATCATCACTTCCTCGTCAGGTATCATCAGGTTCCTATGGCCCCACCAGATGAACATGGCAGGACTCTACATAGGGGTTAGCATATATGGACGGCCAGTCTCAGACACATGAGCTGTGGGGATGGTGGGGATAGGAAAAGTGGTTACTGGATGAGTGAGGTACATGGTGGTGTTAATACTGATAACACAGGCTCGGTGGGGCAGATGTGCTATGGAGCTCTCCAGGGCAGGGTCCTCCCATATTGCTGCCACAGCTGAAAGTTACTTAAACTGATGATGAAAAGGCTTTGTCCTTTCTCTTACACAGGGAATGAGCTCCTCAGAAGGACAGAACCAATGTGGTCTATTCATGGTCATTTTCCCCCTCGTATAGAAGAATTCCATTAAAGATGGTGAGAGGTTCATCAGAATAGGCCAGACGCCCGGTCACCAGGTCGATACAGATTGTGTCCCCAGCCTCCAGATGTACAATGATGTTGAAGACAGCCAGAGCACCAGGAGGTGACTTGTTCTCCACTAGAGGCTTCTTCTCGAGGCCCTCAGGCTCATAGCCGGCCGAGTCCACACGGGCGATGCCGGTATTCGATTTGGAGAGGACGGCTTCAATCTTCTCACCATTGTAGCCTGTTAAAATGGCGCTGAAGAAGTATCGCCCAGCCACCGGTGCAGTGAATATTCCTGCCAAGACAGTCAGAAAACTGGATGATCATGGGTGCTACTGATCTCCACCAGACCCCATCAGTGATGTTACGAACCCTCCCCAGTCTCCATCAGGATCTGTCCCTCCTCCCTCCTGCAGCCTGTGGCCTCCTCTTCCCTCCTGCAGCCTGTGTCCTCCTCCTCCCTGCCTGCAGCCTCCTCCCCCCTGCCTGCAGCCTCCTCCCCCCTGCCTGCAGCCTGTGGCCTCCTCCTCCTCCCTCCTGCAGCCTGTGGCCTCCTCCTCCCTGCCTGCAGCCTGTGGCCTCCTCCTCCTTCCTGCCTGCAGCCTAAGGCCGCCTCCTCCTCCTCCCTCCTGCAGCCTGTGGCCTCCTCCTCCCTGCCTGCAGCCTGTGGCCTCCTCCTCCCTTCCTGCAGCCTGTGGCCTCCTCCTTCTCCCTCCTGCAGCCTGTGGCCTCCTCCTCCCTGCCTGCAGCCTGTGGCCTCCTCCTCCCTGCCTGCAGCCTGTGGCCTCCTCCTCCCTGCCTGCAGCCTGTGGCCTCCTCCTCCTCCCTCCTGCAGCCTGTGGCCTCCTCCTCCTCCCTGCCTGAAGTCTGTGGCCTCCTCCTCCTTCCTGCCTGCAGCCTAAGGCCGCCTCCTCCTCCTCCCTCCTGCAGCCTGTGGCCTCCTCCTCCCTGCCTGCAGCCTGTGGCCTCCTCCTCCCTCCTGCAGCCTGTGGCCTCCTCCTCCCTCCTGCAGCCTGTGGCCTCCTCCTCCCTCCTGCAGCCTGTGGCCTCCTCCTCCCTGCCTGCAGCCTGTGGCCTCCTCCTCCCTCCTGCAGCCTGTGGCCTCCTCCTCCCTGCCTGCAGCCTCCTCCTCCTCCCTGCCTGCAGCCTGTAGCCTCCTCCTCCCTGCCTGCAGCCTGTGGCCTCCTCCTCCTCCCTCCTGCAGCCTGTGGCCTCCTCCTCCTTCCTGCCTGCAGTCTGTGGCCTCCTCCTCCTTCCTGCCTGCAGCCTAAGGCCGCCTCCTCCTCCTCCCTCCTGCAGCCTGTGGCCTCCTCCTCCCTGCCTGCAGCCTGTGACCTCCTCCTCCCTCCTGCAGCCTGTGGCCTCCTCCTCCCTGCCTGCAGCCTGTGTCCTCCTCCTCCTCCCTGCCTGCAGCCTGTGGCCTCTTTCTCTCCAGTAGGCAGAGTGGAGGGTGATGTAGCTTCAGATTCTGGCCTCTGTACGGCAGATCTCTGACCACACACCAGGAGCAGCCACCGCACAGCAGCGTGGGGAAATGACATGGCTGCCACCCACCCCCAGTTTTGAACCCTAATGCTGAAAGGGGGGGTGTAGTATACAGGTAATGATATACAGGGGGTGTAGTATACAGTTAATGATATACAGGGGGTGTAGTATACAGGTAATGATATACAGGGGGTGTAGTATACAGGTAATGATATACAGGGGGTGTAGTATACAGGTAATGAAAGGTGTTATACAGGGGGTGTAGTATACAGGTAATGATATACAGGGGGTGTAGTATACAGGTAATGATAAACAGGGGGTGTAGTAAAAAGGTAATGATATACAGGGGGGTGTAGTATACAGGTAATGATATACAGGGGGTGTAGTATACAGGTAATGATATACAGGGGGTGTAGTATACAGGTAATGATATACAGGGGGTGTAGTATACAGGTAATGATATACAGGGGGGTGCAGTATACAGGTAATGATATACAGGGGGTGTAGTATACAGGTAATGATATACAGGGGGTGTAGTATACAGGTAATGATATACAGGGGGTGTAGTATACAGGTAATGAAAGGTGTTATACAGGGGGTGTAGTATAGAGGTAATGATATACAGGGGGTGTAGTATACAGGTAATGATATACAGGGGGTGTAGTATACAGGTAATGATATACAGGGGGTGTAGTATACAGGTAATGATATACAGGGGGGTGCAGTATACAGGTAATGATATACAGGGGGTGTAGTATACAGGTAATGATATACAGGGGGTGTAGTATACAGGTAATGATATACAGGGGGTGTAGTATACAGGTAATGATATACAGGGGGTGTAGTATACAGGTAATGATATACAGGGGGTGTAGTATACAGGTAATGAAAGGTGTTATACAGGGGGTGTAGTATAGAGGTAATGATATACAGGGGGTGTAGTATACAGGTAATGATATACAGGGGGTGTAGTATACAGGTAATGATATACAGGGGGTGTAGTATAGAGGTAATGATATACAGGGGGTGTAGTATACAGGTAATGATATACAGGGGGTGTAGTATACAGGTAATGATATACAGGGGGGTGCAGTATACAGGTAATGATATACAGGGGGTGTAGTATACAGGTAATGATATACAGGGGGTGTAGTATACAGGTAATGATATACAGGGGGTGTAGTATACAGGTAATGATATACAGGGGGTGTAGTATACAGGTAATGATATACAGGGGGTGTAGTATACAGGTAATGAAAGGTGTTATACAGGGGGTGTAGTATACAGGTAATGATATACAGGGGGTGTAGTATACAGGTAATGATATACAGGGGGTGTAGTATACAGGTAATGATATACAGGGGGGTGCAGTATACAGGTAATGATATACAGGGGGTGTAGTATACAGGTAATGATATACAGGGGGGTGCAGTATACAGGTAATGATATACAGGGGGTGTAGTATACAGGTAATGATATACAGGGGGTGTAGTATACAGGTAATGATATACAGGGGGTGCAGTATACAGGTAATGATATACAGGGGGTGTAGTATACAGGTAATGATATACAGGGGGTGTAGTATACAGGTAATGATATACAGGGGGTGTAGTATACAGGTAATGATATACAGGGGGGTGCAGTATACAGGTAATGATATACAGGGGGTGTAGTATACAGGTATATATATGAGGAGGCTGTCACTCACCTGTTGATGCATCATAAGCGTGTCCATCATTTACTAAGAGTTTGTCAAATCCAATAGTTCCAGGATCTATTAATGGGTAAGTAAGAGCGGCCGAGAAAGAGATGTGCAGAACGTCCAGTGGTATACCGATGGGGCCTGTAATCACAGACATAGAAAAGGTGACACCTGCTGTCCAAGTATATAATAATCTAGTGGTGACACCTGCTGTCCAAGTATATAATAATCTAGTGGTGACACCTGCTGTCCATGTATATAATAATCTAGTGGTCATATCTCCTGTCCATGTATATAATAATCTAGTGATGATATCTGCTGCCCATGTATATAATAATCTAGTGATGATATCTGCTGCCCATGTATATAATAATCTAGTGGTGATATATGCTCTCCACGTATATATTGGTCCAGTGGTGATATCTGCTGTCCATGTATATAATAATCTAGTGGTGATATCTGCTGCCCATGTATATAATAATCTAGTGGTGATATATGCTCTCCATGTATATAATAATCTAGTGGTGATACCTGCCGTCCATGTATATAATAATCTAGGGGTGATATCTGCTGTCTATGTTTATGATAATCTAATGGTGATATCTGCTGTCCATGTATATAATGGTCTAGTAGTGATATCTCCTGTCCATGCATATAATAATCTAGTGGTGATATCTGGTGTCCATGTTTATAATGGTCTAGTGGTAATATCTGCTGTCCATGTATATAATAATCTAGTAGGGATATCCACTCTCCATATATATAATAATCTAGTGGTGATACCTGTTAGTGGTGATACCTGCTCTCCATGTATATAATAATCTAGTAGTGATATCTGCTGTCCATGTATATAATAATCTAGTGGTGATATCTGCTGTCCGTGTATATAATAATCTAGTAGTGATATCTGCTGTCCATGTATATAATAATCTAGTGGTGATATCTCCTGTCCATGTATATAATAATCTAGTAGTGATATCTGCTGTCCATGTATATAATGGTCTAGTAGTGATATCTGCTGTCCGTGTATATAATGGTCTAGTGGTGATATCTCCTGTCCATGTATATAATAATCTAGTAGTGATATCTGCTGTCCATGTATGTAATGGTCTAGTAGTGATATCTGCTGTCCGTGTATATAATGGTCTAGTGGTGATATCTCCTGTCCATGTATATAATAATCTAGTAGTGATATCTGCTGTCCATGTATATAATGGTCTAGTAGTGATATCTGCTGTCCATGTATATAATAATCTAGTGGTGATATCTGCTGTCCATGTATATAATAATCTAGTAGTGATATCTGCTCTCCATATATATAATAATCTAGTAGTGATATCTGCTCTCCATGTATATAATAATCTAGTAGTGATATCTGCTGTCCATGTATATAATGGTCTAGTAGTGATATCTGCTGTCCATGTATATAATAATCTTGTGGTGATATCTTCTGCCCAGGTATATAATAATCTAGTAGTGATATCTGCTGTCCATGTATGTAATGGTCTAGTAGTGATATCTGCTGTCCGTGTATATAATGGTCTAGTGGTGATATCTCCTGTCCATGTATATAATAATCTAGTAGTGATATCTGCTGTCCATGTATATAATGGTCTAGTAGTGATATCTGCTGTCCGTATATATAATAATCTAGTGGTGATATCTGCTGTCCATGTATATAATAATCTAGTAGTGATATCTGCTGTCCATATATATAATAATCTAGTAGTGATATCTGCTCTCCATGTATATAATAATCTAGTAGTGATATCTGCTGTCCATGTATATAATGGTCTAGTAGTGATATCTGCTGTCCATGTATATAATAATCTAGTAGTGATATCTGCTGTCCGTGTATATAATAATCTAGTGGTGATATCTGCTCTCCATATATATAATAATCTAGTAGTGATATCTGCTCTCCATGTATATAATAATCTAGTAGTGATATCTGCTGTCCATGTATATAATAATCTAGTGGTGATATCTGCTGTCCATGTATATAATAATCTAGTGGTGATATCTGCTGTCCATGTATATAATAATCTAGTGGTGATATATGCTCTCCATGTATATAATAATCTAGTAGTGATATCTGCTGTCCATGTATATAATAATCTAGTGGTGATATATGCTCTCCATGTATATAATAATCTAGTAGTGATATCTGCTGTCCATGTATATAATAATCTAGTGGTGATATCTCCTGTCCATGTATATAATAATCTAGTGGTGATATCTGCTGTCCATGTATATAATAATCTAGTGGTGATATCTCCTGTCCATGTATATAATAATCTAGTGGTGATATCTGCTGTCCATGTGTATAATAATCTAGTAGTGATATCTGCTGTCCATGTATATAATAATCTAGTAGTGATATCTCCTGTCCATGTATATAATAATCTAGTAGTGATATCTCCTGTCCATGTATATAATTATCTAGTAGTGATATCTGCTGTCCATGTGTATAATAATCTAGTAGTGATATCTGCTGTCCATGTGTATAATAATCTAGTGGTGATATCTGCTCTCCATATATATAATAATCTAGTGGTGATATCTGCTGTCCATGTGTATAATGGTCTAGTGGTGATATCTGCTGTCCATGTATATAATTATCTAGTAGTGATATCTGCTGTCCATGTGTATAATGGTCTAGTGGTGATATCTGCTGTCCATGTATATAATAATCTAGTGGTGATATCTCCTGTCCATGTATATAATTATCTAGTGGTGATATCTGTTGTCCATGTATATAATAATCTAGTGGTGATATCTGTTGTCCATGTATATAATGGTCCAGTGGTGATATCTCCTGTCCATGTGTATAATGGTCTAGTGGTGATATTATATCCTTCTTACCCTCTTCTCCTTGAAGTCCTGTAAGAAAACAAGAAGATAAATATTATCACTAGATATAATATATCACTGCGTATGTATAAGAAAAAAAGAGAAGAGAAAGATACAGCAATAGTTGTCTCTCTGCAGCAAAACAAATAGCATGAGGAGGGTGCTCGACCTTCAGGGCGTTGGTCATGTGCCGTATGCAAGACTTAAGCAGAAGAGGAAGGTGTATGAAGTCGGCACTCCAGGACGTGAACTATTAAAATATAACTTTTATTCCTGCATTTTAAAAACTGATGGTGTGCATAGCAGGACCTACGCCTTTCACACTACTGAGCTTAATCATGGTCTAAAGGTAAGTGAATATCGGAACGAATAAAAACAGGCGACCAACCAATAGAAGGAAGTTACGTCCTAAGTCATGTGCCAGGATAGCACAGGGGCTATGTATTCATTAACCCCTACTGGTACAACAATTGTGATAATAAACAGAGGGGCTGAATAACAATGCACAAAATTATATACTAGTATAAGCCCAATTATATCAGGAGATAAATGATATAATATATATATACTAGTATAAGCCCAATTATGTCAGGAGATAAATGATATATTATATATATACTAGTATAATCCCAATTATGTCAGGAGGTAAATGATATATTATATATATATATATACTAGTATAAGCCCAATTATGTCAGGAGATAAATGATATATTATATATATATACTAGTATAAGCCCAATTATATCAGGAGATAAATGATATATATATATATACTAGTATAAGCCCAATTATGTCAGGAGATAAATGATATATATATACTAGTATAAGCCCAATTATGTCAGGAGATAAATGATATATATATACTAGTATAAGCCCAATTATATCAGGAGATAAATGATATTATATATATATACTAGTATAAGCCCAATTATGTCAGGAGATAAATAATATATTATATATATACTAGTATAAGCCCAATTATATCAGGAGATAAATGATATATTATATATATACTAGTATAAGCCCAATTATGTCAGGAGATAAATGATATATTATATATATACTAGTATAAGCCCAATTATGTCAGGAGATAAATGATATATTATATATATACTAGTATAAGCCCAATTATGTCAGGAGATAAATGATATATATATACTAGTATAAGCCCAATTATGTCAGGAGATAAATGATATATTATATATATATACTAGTATAAGCCCAATTATGTCAGGAGATAAATGATATATTATATATATATACTAGTATAAGCCCAATTATGTCAGGAGATAAATGATATATTATATATATACTAGTATAATCCCAATTATGTCAGGAGATAAATGATATATTATATATATATACTAGTATAAGCCCAA